>NC_056741.1:864704694-864749694 GCF_019279795.1 Protopterus annectens | reverse complement strand
ATATTTATATATATATATTAGGCTACATCTCTTTTTATTTTTTCCAAATCTTTTGGGTTTCTAATACCATGATGGGAATGGACTCCATTCCTAAGTCAAAATATGGTTGAAGTTCATGAAATTAGTATTGTTTCAGTCTTTGATGTCTGCCAGAAGTGCTCTTCATAGCACCTGCAATGTGCCCAGTAATGACTCCTTCTGCAATTCATACAGAGTTGTATGTATTGGTAATGTATCTAAATATGATTGTAGATTCTTTTATAAGACCCATTGCTCTTACTACTATTGGAACTGTCTGGGTATCTTTCTTCCACATTGCTCTTGTTTCTGTCTGCAAATCCTGATATTTTATGACTTTGTGTCTCTCTGCATGCAAGACACTGTAGTCACTAGGTGTAGTGATTTCAATGATCAATGCTACTTTTGTCTTCTTTTGACATTTGTTAACCGGGTTAGTCCAACTGAGCTAAAAAAGCCCATTTTCAGTACAGACTCAAGGATAAAAGCTCCAATATAGTTACATAATTATGTACAGAAAGTAAAAATTACATAATTATTTACAGAATGTAAAAATACTAGAAATACTAAACAATATCATGATGGTAGATATATACAATTAAAAGTACATGAAACTGATGAAGACACAAAAGAAGCAAAAGGAAATTGCCATGGTGTATGACGGCAGAAAAATATTTTAAGCTAACGATTGTAGTATTTTTGTTTTTGTTTTTTATTTTGGAGGTGGGAGAGAGATGAAGGAGGAGGTATGAGAACAGGAGGATTGTAAAGAGAGGCATTAGTAAGGTGAAGAAACTGTGTTAGTTGAGGCAAGTATAAATAATAAATATGAGGGTTGAAGTAGTCTGGTATGTGGAGTAGGAAGAAAAAGACAAGGGGATGGCAGTAAAATACAGTATAGGAATAGGTGAGATGTATGAAGGTTTAGTTGGTTGAGTAAAAAGTGCTAGTAAGTTAAGTAGGGGCATGACAGTGGTAGGTAATAATTAAGTAGGGGCATGACAGTGGCAGCACTGGGAGTCAAGTAGAAATTGTTCTAGCTCTTTTTTGAAATGTATAGGATGTGGGGTGGTTGTAATGTGAGGGGAGTTTGTTCCAGGACTGGGCTACAGTGTGTTTGTAGAGAAGTTTTCCTATGTTTTTGTTGTGTTTATAGATGACCAGGAGTTGTTGATTGGATGTACAGAGAAAACAAACAGGGAGTGTAATATGTAGTGAGGGAGGACAGAGAGGGGCAGACTGTGGGTTTGTTCATTATGGTGTGGAGGATTCTAAATTGAGTTAGTTGGAGATGCTGGGGAAATTCTAGCCATTGGAGTTTGTTGAAAGAAAGGCAGTGGTGTGAGTTATATGGTAAGTTGGTATCAAATCTAGCTAATTTGTTATATGTTTGTTCTAATTTAGTTAAAAGTGTGGTCTGCATATTAGTAAGGATTGGGGCTGCATAGAGAATGGAGGGGAGAAGGAGTGCTTGAGCCAGTGAAAGTTTTGTGTCAGGGGTAAGAAATTTTCTATTTCTGTATAATAATCCTAGTTTTTGGTGTTTTTTTTTTTAAATACAATGTTGGATATGCAGGTTAAAGTTCAGTTCATCATCAATATGTTTATTTTTTGGCACATTCAGCTGCTGCCTGATTTTTATCTACTTCTAGTTTGATTTCCATTCCCACTCAATGCTGATATGCTTCTGTTAACTAAGAAGAGAAATCATCTTAGATTTATTCTCCTCATGTTTCAGAACTTTCGCTATATTTGTGTCCTGAGAGGTCGGGAGATATGTATGCAGTCCCACAACTGCTGATCTATACATGTAATCAATTTCAAGTAGGCTCATACCTCCTTTGGAATGGGGAATATATAATCTTGGTATGCACTGATTTTTAAACATGATAATGATGAGCATGAAGAATCATTCTTGTTTTCCTGTCTAATCTATCTAACATATTTGGGGCCAGTCAATCACTCCAAAACTGTAAGTTAGGACAGGAAGAGCAAATTGTTTATAGCTTGGATTTTGTTCCTAGATGTCAATGCCATTTTCAGGATTAATTTAAGTCTTCTAAAATATTCCTTACTATGTTTTATTCACATTTGTTCATGATTTATTGCTGATCCTTCATCAGTTCCCAAATATTTATACATTCCCTCTTGCTCAAGTTCTTTTATATCACATTCTTGTCCCAAATTGATGTTTTTTTTAATGCTGCAGCTTTCATGCTTTAAGGGTTGCTTTTGCACATTTATCAAAACCAAATGACATTCCTATATCATCTGAAAAAAATTTACTTGCAGTTGTGCTTTCAGTTCCTCATTTGATGAGCTATACAATTTTAAATCATCGACAAAGAGAAGATAAGAAGTCTTTGTACTTTGTTGTTTTTTTCTGGGAGCCAAATTATAGCCATGACCTAATCTGTTAAACAGACAGTTTAATAGATTAAGGGAAGGCAAAAGAGCAACGGTGACAGAGAATCCCCCTTGAATATCCCCCTTTGAATTTTTATCACTGTAATAATAATTTGTCCTTTTCCATGGCTTAACTGCAAAGTGGTTTGCCACTGTTTCATGGTCGCTGTGATGTGGTTTATCAGTGTATGGTTTATCTTATACATTTTTAAGCACTCTTTTATCCGTGAATGTGGGATGCTGTCAAATGCTTTTTTGTAGCCAATCCATGACATACTTAGACTCTTCTCCTTTTACAGTTCTCAGCTATGACTTTACTTAACAATAAATAATCCTTTGTTCCATATGAGTTTCTGTTATTGCCCTTTTGTTCTATTGCCATAATTGAGTTTTCTTCTAAATGACTGTAAACTCTGTTGACATCAGTTCCAGTGTATAGTTTATGTCATTGGAAGGCAAGTTACTGATCTATAATTTTTAGGGTAGCTTGCAGGTTCACTCTTAAGTAGGAGCATTGTTTTTCCTGTTGTTAACCAAGTTGGTGTCTGTTTGGGGTGCGCATATAAATAGTTCTTACTCATGGCTAAATCTTCATGCAAAGATGTTAATAGTTTTAATCAGAAGTTAGTTACTGCATTTGGGCCTGGGGTTTTCCAATAAGAGGCTTTTCTTAACTTTGTTTCAATATCTCTGACTGTTACTTCATCCCATTTCATATCCTGTACCTTTAAACTTCTTATTCTTTCTTTTACTTCTCTCCAATTAGCATCTTTGTTATGTTCCACGGGGTCTTCATAAATACTTCTCCAAAATATATCTATTTCTTCTTTTTTTTTGGTGGTCTTGCAATTCCTTTTACCTTGTTTCCCAATTTTTATTTCATTTATTTATTTACTTATTTAGTTGATATTTGTTATCCAGGTTAGTCCTGCTCAGCCAGGGGCCCATTTTCAGTGAAGACCCGAGGAGAAAAGCTCCATACAATATACAGTCATGCAAAACATATAATAACATAGTGGTAAAAGTACAAGCAACATAACATAGAGATATAAGATGCAGTTCATAGCACATTCTCTTTTTTTGGATCATCAATAAATTGTTTATATTATGCTTTCTTTTATACTTATCTGTGTATCGTCTAGGTTTTTCTGCCTGTGCTGATATTTTTAGTTTATTATTTGCAATAGTAGATGACAAATCCTGATCCATTATAATACTGCACATTGTTTTTATCACGTCTGTCTTTATGAGTATTTTTGGTGATCCTTTCCTTCTTCTATACTCCTCTAACAGTGACACTTCTTGTCTTAATTCCTTTATAGTTTTCTCTATTCAATACTTCCATGATGGTATTCGATTTCTTCCCTTCCTTTCCCTTACTTCCCTGTGTTCTTGTGGTAGAATTATATCTGTTATTAATTTAGCTGCACATTAATATATTCTGTTTACTTCTGTTGCATTGCATGCATCTATATGGACAGTCTTAACTACTGTGTTCATTTGTTTCATCAACATTGTAACTTTTTGGCCTTTATTGACCTTCTGCAGTCTATTTCTTTCATTGATCTTAATATGTTTATCTATCTCTATTAAATCAAGCAATTCTTCTCTTAGCTAATTTTCTTTTAAAATGAGGGCACATTTTTTGTTCTCCATTTTCTGCAGCCATTATATAGAGAGTTCTAAAGGATCTTCCTGCAGCAAATTATCTTCAATTTCATCCTATGTCGTTTATAACTCTGTCATATGGGAACTCACTGGCCTATCACTCCTCAACATTGACTGCATCAAAGTTGCCACAGTTTCCTGTTCCTTCCTTCCTGTCCAGCTTCAAGTGAAAGTTTATAGTGGTTTCCTGTGTAAGGCTCCAAAGTATCTTCATATGGCAATGGACTAGTTGGTTCCTGTTCCACTGATTTCTCCTTAATGTGTATGTCTATTGCTCTTTCCTGTTGTGGTGACTGCTGAGTTAGATCTTCTACACTGAATCCTTCACTTCACAGGTACTCCATAACCTCAGTTTCTGTTTCTTTAACTTCTCTGTTATTAATCTTTTCTACTTTTCCGCTTTGTTTTCTTATTTTTTGTATTGTAAAGTTTTCCGTGTCTATATTTCCTTGCCTGTATTTCTCTTTAAAACCTTTGGTGCTGCTCTTTTTGTATTGATTAGGTTTGCTTTCTCCTTTGCATTAGTATTACACCAGATTACATCTCTTTTTCTTTTCCATGTACATATTTCTTCTTCAGATGTCTCCTGATCTTCCTGATTCTCCTTACTTTGGGCACTCATTCCATCATGCTGTGATGTAACCTGTGTTATACCTTCTACAACAAATCCTTCACTTTGCAGGCACTCCGTAACTTCAACTTTGATTTTTTAACTTCTACTTTAATAGTCTTCTTTTCTACATTCCCTCTTTCTGATATTATTTTTTATTGTGAAATTTTCCATATCTAGATGCCTTTTCCTGTATTTCTCTTTGAATATCTTTGGGGCTGCCTTTTTTGTATAGATTAATTTGACTTTCTCCTTTGCATAAATATTGCACCATATCAAATGTCTCTTTCTTGCCCATGTTCATATTTCTTTTTTACATTTTTCAAAAATCTCTAGGTGTTGCTTATATTTTCACACTTCTTCGGATGCTTCTTTTGGTCTCTATGTTTTACACAAATCTTTTGTATTAATGAACACTTTTTTTTATTTGAAGCTTCTGACAGTTTTTCTTGTTGATGTATTTTTCTTTCCTCTAATTTCTCTCTTAATCTTTTTGTATATCTTGTGCCCCAAAATTCTGTGATTTTTAGATAATAGTAACAATACATCATTTCTTTCTTATCCTCAATACTCCACCCTATTGCCTTTATGGCTCTTCTTTGGCCTATCAGTTTTTTGTGATTTTTGTGGACTGCTACTTCCTTTTGCAACAGGACATCTTCTCTCTGGGCCTGTCCTATCTCCATTGTAGGAATGTTTCCGTATCTTGAGGCTTCTACACTGTCATTTTTTCCAGACCTGGCACCAGTGCTCCTACCAGGATTGGGCATTTTTTTTTTATCCTGGGTCTTGTGCACCCAGCTATCTTTTTAATTTTTACCTACTTCTGTCCATTATATATGCTATATAAAATACAGTCTATATAGCTGTGTCATCTTGGTGAGATTATGTGAAAAACAGGGTCCACCTCATGAAAGTACTCACTGACATCATCACTCCATTCGGACCCCTATCAATGAGTAAGAGCTGATGGTATTGTAAGTGGTTCCATTTAGTTGAGCTGTTCAAGGACAAGTCAGAAATTAGCTTTGTAGGTTGTGAATACTGTAAATCTAGCTATTTTATTATAGTATTGTTCAAATTAAGTTTGGATGTTCTGTTGAAGATTTGTAAATCAGTGGAGGAATAAAGAAGGGTTGGTAAAAGGCAGGCTTTAGCAGTTTCCTACTTCTTTTGGTTAGAAGTCCTTTTGATCTGTACTGATGATGAAGCTTTTGGTGAGTTTCTTTAAAAGCAGTTTGAAAGTAGAGGTTGAATTTCAGGTTGTCATTGACTGTGATGCCTAAAGGTTTATTTTTCATTGGGTTTATTATGAGTTGTGAACTGTCTAGTCATGATTCAACTGAGCTAAAAGATTCTTGAGTTTATTCTTATAGTTGTTTCAGGCAGGGAGTTGCACAGATGAGTATGCAGTCATCTGCTTATTGCATGTGACTGGCGTGTTTGGCAACTGTGTGTTAAGTCACTGTGATGTGTTTCAGAATACTGGGTCTTGACTTGCTAATGGACACAGTCACACAGAGAGTGGAGCATTATAAAAAGGGAGCATCCCTCCCCCACACACATATAATATATTTATGTATTTATGTGTGTGTGTGTGTGTGTGTGTGTGTGTGTGTGTGTGTGTGTGTGTGTGTGTGTATATATATATATATATATATATATATATATATATATATATATGTATTCTTAAAACTAGTGCCCTGACACAAAATGTTTATCAAAATTGTTAATACTGTAAATAGTTGAATAGAGTCTTGTGTGAGTTACTGCTTTATTTCTTCTTTAATTACTCTTCCAAAGATTTTGTAATAGAAACCCTCACTCTATGTTTAGTTTTTATATATTACTTTTGCACTGTTACTTTGCTACTTGGGAACAGTTCTTTACATGCTTATAATTTCTATCTTATTGTGCTTTTTTGTTTATTTTTATCATTATTATGTATTAGTATATAGTGGAGCTTTTCTCCTCGGGCCTCTGCTGAAAATGGACATGCATCCAGCCAGACTAGCCCGGTCAACAAATGTAAAATAAAATATATATATATATATATATATATATATATATATACATATATATATATATATATATATATATATATATATATATACATATATATATATATATATATATATATATATATATATATATATATATATATATATATATATATATATATATATATATATATATATATATATATATATATATATATATATATATATATATATATATATATATATATATATATATATATATATATATATATATACAAGTGTGTGTGTGTGGTGTGTATGCCTTGTAGCCTTGCAGCCTACAGCTTATCAGGCAAATCAGAAAAGCTACAATCTCTAGTAAATGTTCAGAGCTGGAGCTTCAACTAAGAGGAAAACAGAAATTTAATTGAATAAGTTTATGACAGATAGTCTAGATTCCACTGATGTGTATGTGAAACTTGCTGCGCAAAGTGAAAACTGCTCAGTGCAACCTGAAGTTTAGCAAGAATGTACACCATGGTTCCCCAGAAATATCAAAAGTAAACTTGGTCTGTTTTAAAAAGGTATACCAGCCCAAACTGAGTTTAAGGAATAGGGATGCAACTGACATTACTGTAATGCAGGGGATTTCTTTTAGATGCCTTAACAAAAGTATTTCTTGGACATAAGATCAAGCCACAAAGCAAAATGTTTATAACTTAGCAGGTTCATTCTGTAGTTTTGGTCTTGTCCCAGATACCATGAACTTAATGTTGGTAGACTGGCTGTGAGAAGGCAATGCATGAACTTATCTTAACTTTAATAAAATCTGAAACAAAGTTCTTTATGATATCAGTGATATAGCTTGGGGGAAAAGAGTTTTTTTCCTGTCAGCCACCACTGACTTCAGACCCCCTAGTGCTCTCTATTTCTTCAGTTTACTAAGGGCCATGGGCATATTGGAGTGCAACCCATTGTAACACATCCATTCCTTTCTCAGAAGGATACTTTATAGTTAGTGGGCCTTGCATTGCCTCAGAACTGGAGGGAGAAGTTAAAACATAGATGTAGTCATATTATAACCAACTGCTATGTTGGTTGGCTGGCTGGGTACACCCTAAGCCCCTGATATGCTGGATGACGTAACAGGGTGGTGCAATGGGACAATGTGAGGGAGCCATCAGATCTTCATGATGACATGCTTCATTCTTTTAACTGGCTAATGCATATTTTGCCTAGACTCACTGTCTTACCTAATCACTTCTCCTCATCCTTTGCCCTGAGACAGGCAAGCAGGCATTTGCCTGATCATTCACCTCCTACCTGCATCAGCATGTGCAACATCTGAGGTACTAGTCAAACCAATGTCACGTGGGCTATAGTCAGGGATTCATCCCTGTATACCATGGAGTCATCAAAAAAGAAAGAAAGAAGGGCACCATAATCGACTCTCCAGCCGACACAAGCATCCTCCAAAAGGGCCTCATAGAAACAGACAACTGGTGCCAGAGCCATGGCCTCAAGCTAAATGCCAAAAAGTGTATAGTCATCCCCTTTGGCAAAAACAAAGTGCCCACAAATTACCACATAGGTGGTAATCCATTAAGTACAGAAGAAGTAATTAGGGACCTGGGGACCCAAGTTGATAGCAATCTCTCATTTGACAACCACGTGGCCAAAGTGGTTAGAAAAACATTTTATATAGCCCACCTAATCATGAAGGGATTCACATCTAGATCAGGGGAGGTCATCGTGCCTCTTTACTCATCCCTCATCAGGCCCATAATCGAGTACAATGCCCCTTTTGGGATGTACCTTACCAAACACCTGCAGCAACTGGAAAGACCCCAAAAGTACCTCACCAAGAGGATCAAAGGGCTCAAACAGATGCCATATGCTGCCCGGTTAAAGAAACTCCAGCTCTACTCAGTGGCATACCGCCTGCTCAGAGGCGATCTGTGCCTGATGTATAAAGCCATGTCCAACCCAGAATTAAGGGACATGCTGCACCTCAAAAAATCCAAATCCCATCGAGCTACGCACTCGAGAGACTTGAACCTCAGCTCTGAAATAAATAGGACATGCTGGAGGGACAGATTCATAACCCAGAGGCTCCCTTCACTCTGGAATAAAATCCCAGTCCAGGTTAGGCAGAGTCCCTCATTGACTCTCTTCAAGAGGAATCTTGATGAGTGGATGGGAGATCATAGGTTTACCCCGGGTATCACTTCTGTGTCACAGAGGCACAGTATACTAACCTCGAAAAAGGGCATAGCAAAATTAATTTAAAATGGGTGGCGAAAGCCAAACATACTCTGGCTAGGCTTATAAATGCCCTAGGGCAGATAGCCTAGTATGAACCTATGAACCTATGAACCTATGAAGAAAGAAAATATTGATGAAAAAGCATGAAGTTTTCCATTTGTGAAATCTATCTGAAATAATTCCTTGGGCCTGTTGACTTATTTAATTGCCACACTAATATGATTTCCTGACCATTTGCCAACAGTTATTGAGAGATTTGACTTCAGACAATTTCTACTCCTACACCATTACAGTGTAGATGATTTTCCAAAACACGGCATTGCTGTCACATGGCACCCTCAGACCTGCTCTGTCTGCATGTCAATAGAGCATGCATCACAGTTCCACTACATAACACAGCCATGTTTCAACATCATACTTTTTCTAAGACCACATGCAGTTCAAGATGTGACGACCGTGCCCTGGCCCAGCAATCAAGGAGCCTCACTCCTCACCACTAACACCAGGGAGGTCGTCTCATGAAAGAAGAAAGGATAACAAATACACACAGCAAAGTACTCATTACATCCGAGTGCCACCTCCAGGTGCATCTGCAGTTACCTCCTACTGCTCCTCTAGGCATCAAATATTTCTTGTTCATACTTGCATTAATAATTCCAAAACCATGCTTCATACAAGGTATCAGAATATTTTAGCTTGAAACATATATAATGGCAAACACAATTATATTGATATTTGACCTCTGTCAATGAGTATTTGTTAGAATTGTAAGTTGATAACTTAATTTTTTAAAGGCACAGGCCACACCCACTAGGAGTTAAAGGTACACACTCAAAAGAGTTGTACTGGAGGGAATGAGTTAAGTGCACACAGAGATCACGGTCAGTCTGGGGCTGGTTGCTCCCTTGCTCTCCAGGTCCCCAGTAAGACTCCCCACTGGCACAGCTATAGGGTCCAGATCACAGCCTAGCTGGCAAGCTAACCTCCAGTATCCCCTCTGTCCCACCAATGCTTCATGTCCCTGCCCAGGTAGCTGACACATCACACACACTTTGAGATAAATATTTATACATCTTCACAAACACTCCTGGGAAAGGCTGACACAGATTCACCAGCTGTGCCCCTTTACCCAGACTATACAGTAGTAATTACTGCCACCACCAGCTTAATAATTATCAGCTACCCAAAGGTCCTTGAAAGGGTGTCCAATTATTACTGTGCAATATTATTATCCAATTGGTAATGTGACTATTCAGTCTAAGGCTTTTTAGAGTGGCTTATTAAAATAAACTCTATAAATATGCAATGTACTCTAGAGCCTACTTATCTCTACACAAACCAGCCACAGGTAAAGGTTTTAAAAATATTTAATAATAAATAATTAAAACACAAGACAATACTACTGCACCACAGAGATATCTAAGAGTTCAGAGATCACACAGAAACTTAAAATAATACAGTAGAACAGGTCTGATGTCAAAGAAAAACACAATCTAACTTTCTAATATTTAGCTATTCTTAAGAGAAAACACAGTGCTACAATCCTACTTACACACATAAAGAGCATAAGCAGTGCTGGGGTTGATGGTCCAAGACAAAATGTTTACAGTCTCTCTCTCTCAGCAATAGTTTTTAAACTCACTAACAAAAAACTCTGCTAAGGCCCTCCCAAATTACATCATTTTGACACTTAGTCTGGAGTACCCAGACAAACAAACCGCATTATTTAGCAAGCTAACACCTGCTCAGGAAACTACAACAATAAAAGACATTTCACATGTATACTCTAACAATTATTCCTTAAGTTAAGACAATAGAAAGAATGTGTTCAGCCAGCCATTTCAGCACCACAATTTAGATAATTGTAACTTCAAAAAACATTTGA
This sequence comes from Protopterus annectens, assembly GCF_019279795.1. Classification (NCBI taxonomy): domain Eukaryota; kingdom Metazoa; phylum Chordata; order Ceratodontiformes; family Protopteridae; genus Protopterus; species Protopterus annectens. The sequence continues at coordinate 864,738,863 of NC_056741.1, read as the reverse complement.
AATGCTTGGCTTGCTTTTCCTTACAGTAGATGGCAATGTTGCAACAATCTTGAAGTTCACATTTTACAGTGTTTTCTTTCATTTAAGATCACAAGCCTGTATTTTACATTTATATAAACAAATGATAGAATTATGTATCAAATTCTATTTGACTAGGCTGGCAGCCTTCGCCCATCTTTCCCCAGTCTTCGCATCTCTTCCACCCTGAAGAACTCAAGCTAGTTTTTCAAGTGACCCTTGAGAAATGATGCTTGAGAGGGTTAGGTCTATCTGGGTGTACCTCACCCCATTCCTTGTCTTGAGAGCCCATCTGCATTGGCATTGCTACTCCCACTGCGGTGCTGCACTGACATATCTTAAGCTTGCAACCCCAGGCTCCGTCTTAGCAATTTGGCATTTTGCTGACTGGCTCTGTTTAACCATGTTAGAGGGTTGTGATCTGTCATTACAGTGAATTTTCTTCCATACAGATAAGGTTGAAGTTTCTGCAATGCCCACACTATAGCTAGACATTCCTTTTCTACAGCTGCATAGCATTTCTCCCTGGGTTGGAGCTTATGACTGAGATAAACCACTGGGTGCTCTTCCCTCTCTGAAGAAATCTGGCTAAGTACAGCCCCACCCCATGGTTCAAAGCATCCACGTGTACAGCAAATCCTTTGTTGTAATCTGGACTGGCTAACACAGGGGGTCTTTCCAAAGCTTCTTTAAGCTTCTGAAATGCCTACTCACATGATGGGGTCCACACTACCTTATCTGTCCTGTTCTTCCTTGTCAGGTCTGCGAGGGGAGCAGCTATGGTACTATAACTGGGGACAAACATTTTGTAGTACCCTGCTGTCCCTAAGAATGCACTCATCTGCTTTTTGGCAACAGCTGCAGGCCATGCCTAAATATCTTCCACTTTGGCAGGTTCTGGCCTTATCTTATCACTCCCCACTCTATGTTCTAGGTAGGAGACCTCTGCCACACCCACCTGACATTTGCTCAGCTTAATGGTGAGCCCTGTCCTCTGTAGTCTGCCCAGCACCTCCCTGACATGCTGAAGGTCCTCTGGCCAGGAATGGCTGTAGATGGCAATAACATCTAGGTAAGCAAGGGCAAACCCTCCTGCTCCTGCTAGGATATTATCCACCAGCCTCTGGAAAGTCACTGCGGCATTCTTCATCCCAAAGGGCATCTTTGTGAACTCATACAAGCCAAAAGGAGTCACAAAGGCTGACTTCTCTCTAGCACAGGGAGTCAAGGGTATCTGCCAGTAACCCTTGGTAAGATCAATGGTTGTAAGATACTTAGCCCCACCCAGCTGCTCTAGGGCCTCATCTGTCCTAGGCATGGGGTAAGCATCCGACTCTGTATGACTATTTAATTTCCTATAATCTGCACAGAACCTGGCGCTGCCATCCTTCTTTGGCACCAATACCACTGGTGAGGCCCAGGGACTGTTGGACTCTTGAATCACCCCTAGTTCCAACATCTCCTGTACCTCTTCCCTCAGAGTCTGTTTGACTCCCTCCGGCACCCTATAAGGGGCCTGCATAATAGGCCTTTGGGGTCCTGTATCCACCTAGTGCTGCACTAGGTAGGTGCTCCCTGGTTTCTCAGTGAGCATGTCCCCAAATTCCTGCAACACTGCTCGGATTTCTCGAACTTGGGTAGGAGATAGCTGCTGGGACATTGCTACCCCTTCCACCGAGGTGTCAGCCCGAGCCTCACTGAGGAGATCATTCCCCAGATCTCCCTCAGACTCCTCCCGCAATCCACTGCAAATACTCAGCACAAAGGGCCTCCCTATCATGGTAAGGTTTCATCATGTTAACATGGTACAATTTGTGCCCCTGCCATCTGCCTAGCACTTCCACCATGTAATTAACATCACTTACCTTTCTTACCACCTTGTAGGGTCCCTCCCAAGCTGCTTGCAGCTTGTTGTGTCTGACAGGAATGAGAACCATTACCTGCTGCCCCACAGCATATTCTCTAGCGCGAGCATTCCTGTCATACCGCACCTTTTTCTGTTGTTGGGTTTCTGCCAGGTTCTCTTGGGCCAAGCCCATGAGTTCCCTGAGCCTTGTCCTGAAGGTTAGGACATATGCCACAACAGGCTCCTTGTGAGACTCACACTCACTTTCCCACTCATCTCGAATTAAGCCTAGAGGTCCCCTCACCCTATGCCCATACAGCAACTCAAAGGGTGAAAAACCTGTGGATTCCTGGGAAACCTCTCTGTAACCAAACAACAGATGGGGCAAATATTTGTCCCACTCCCTATTAAAATGATCTGCAAATGCCCGCAGCATGGACTTGATTGTAGAGTTTAACCTCTCAACAAGACCATTAGTGTGGGGATGGTAGGGGGTGGTCTTCATGTGCTTCACCCCACAGGACTTCCACAGACAAGCCAGCAGGTCTGACATGAAATTGGCACCTCGGTCAGTCAGTATTTCTTTTGGGAAACCTACCCTGCTGAAAATCTCTAACAAAGCATTTTCCACCTTCTTTGCCTTAATGGAGGACAAAGCCACTGCCTCAGGGTATCGTATAGCATAATCCACTACCACTAGGATATACTTTTTCCCTGTGGAACTTGGGGTACACAGAGGACCCACAATATCCATAGCTACCCTCTGAAATGGCTCCTCAATCACAGGCAAAGGCATCAAAGGAGCTCTCACATTGTCTCCTGTATTGCCTACTTTGGGGCACTGCTCACAGGTCCTGCAGTACCCTGTTACATATCTGGAAATTCCAGGCCAATAGAAATGTTGCATAATACACCTCTTTGTATGTTTTATGCCCATATGACCTGCAAAGGGAATATCATAGGCTATGGCTAGAAGTGCCAGACAGTAAGCTCTAAGCACTACCAACTGCTGTACTCTCTCACCTTCTAGCCCTCCCTCAGGGATCCACTCTCATAGGTTCATAGGGTCACAGGTTGGTACTGAGCTATCTGCCTGAAGGCATATATTAGCCCAGCCACATTGTGCAGTATTCACTGCCCCTTTAGTAGTTCCCTAGACCCTAGTACTAGCAGTTAGTACCCTTGGCTCCTATCTAGTAGTGCTGTTAGTGTGATCCCCGGTGTGAACTTTCTGTTACCCATCCACTCATCAAGGTTCCTCTTGAAGAGTGATAATGAGGGGCTCTGTCTTATGTAGATCGGGACCCTGTTCCATAGTAAGGGAAGTCTCTGAGAAGGGAATCTATCCCTCCAGCATGTTCTATTCATTGTTGTGTCGAGGTTTATATCCCTAGAGCATGTAGCTCAAGTAGATTTGGTTTTGCTAAGATGGAGCATGTTCAACAATTCTGGGTTGGACATGGCTCTGTACGTTAGACAGAGATCGCCTCTGAGAAAGCGGTATGCAACAGAGAACAGTCTTAGCTTTTTCAATCGTGCTGCATAGGGCAACTGTTTGAGGCCAGTAATCCTCTTGGTTAGGTACCTCTGTGGTCTCTCCAGCTGCTGGAGATGTCTAGCCAGGTACATTCCAATTGGTGCATTGTACTCAATAATGGGTCTGATGAGGGAAGAGTAGAGGGGCACCATTACATCCTTAGATCTTGATGTGAACCCTTTTGTGATCAGATGGGTCACATAGAAGGATTTTCTAACCACTTTGGCAACATGGTTATCAAAGGAAAGCTGACATTCTACTTGGGTCCCTAGATCCCTTATTTCTTCTTCAGATTTCAGGGGATTACCTCCTATGTTGTAGTTTGCGGGTACTCTGTTTTTTCCAAAGGGGATTACTACGCATTTTTTTGCATTTAGCTTGAGACCATGGCTTTGACACCATGCATCAGTCGCATTTAGGCCCTTCTGGAGGATCTCCACATTGGCTGGAGACTCTATTATAACACCCAGTTTGCAACCGTCCACATACTTAGTTAGCCACAGTCCTTCCGTGCTTGCCTGTACTTCTGAGAAGTATATGCCAAATAGAAGGGGCTCCAGGACAGAGTCCTGAGGCACACCACTCATTACTGGTCTGGATTCAGGCATAGATCCCACTACTCTTACTTTATGGGATCTGTCTGAGAGCCAGTTTGTGATCCATCTTGTGACGTAAGGGTTTATGCCCAGGCTGGTGAGCTTATCAATAATACCTGAATGGGGAATGGTGTCAAATGCTTTAGCAAGGTCAAGGTAAGTCGTGTGTACCTCCTTTCCCTTATCTATAGCCTGAGTAACTGTCTCAAAGAAATCCACCAGGTTCAGGAGGCATGATCTGCCCTTGACGAAGCCGAACTGTGTGGGGTCCAGCGACTGGAGGTTCCCAATCTCTCCATTTATGAGTTCCATAATGATTCGCTCCATAGCCTTACAGATCAGACTGGTCAGGCTTATTGGTCGGTAGTTCCCAGGGTCAGTTGTGGCCCCACCCCTGTGTAGCGGGATCACCGTTGCTGTACGCCATTCTATGGGCACATATCTTGTGGAGAGGCTGAGACTGAACAGGATATTAAGATGCGGGGTTAATTCCTTTTGGAGCTCGCATATGACACAGCCTGGGACACCATCTGTTCCCATGGAGGCAGTGTTTAGCTTTACATAGAGCCTTGTTAACCAACGTATCAGTAATAATTGGACTTACACAATCCCCTGGAATGGTAATAGGCCCTGTAGGTGGTGAGGGGGGGGGAATTTGCACTGAACCTGTCAGCCAAGATGTTGGCAATGTCAGAAGGGTCAGTGTATTTTGTTCCATTTTGTTCTAGCTCAGAACAGACATGAGCATTGCCATTTAGGTTTTTGACGTAGCCATAGAAGGCCTTATGGTTATCCTTGGCATCCTTGGCAACTTTCTTTTCAAAATTAGCTTTAGTTGACTTGATGAGGGCCCTCAATTTCTTACTAATGCTGATCAGGGATGATTTTTCTACTTGAGATTTGGCCTTTTTTTGTATAAGTCTCCTCCTTTTATTGTAAAGTTTGCTTATGGCTGGGGTCCATCAAACTGGTTTCTTCTTGCTCTCTCTGTATAGTAACCCTTTGTCCCAGTATACAGATTCCCACTTCCCTTGAGAATTAGGTGCCTCCTTAGCTACCTGCCTCAGACCTTGCAATGTAGGGTCTGAGAGCTGAGCCTGTCTCAACTCTCTCCTTGTAACCCTTCCCAGCTCTCCTTCCACAGGAAGTCTGGCATCCTCTGACAGTGGTGCCTCACTGTCAGCCTGGGTACTACTACTCACCTCTACACTTGCAGTTACCCTGTCTAAGAGAACATCAGTACCCACAAGCAGCTGTGGCTCACATTCAGTCTCACTGCTACAGCATAGCTCCCTCCCTGAAGTAACCACCTCAGCAGTTCTGGCTGCAAGTATGCAGCCTGTCTGGGTCTCACCCAAACTACCAGACCCACATGCTTGTCTCCTAGCCTCACTGCATATAACTGCATAAGTACATGGTACTGCCTCATCCAAATCCTTCCCTCTCAGGACATCTGCAGGATGGTAGTTCCATACCCAGGTTGTCTCAAGACAACCCACTATTGGCATTTTGTCTTTCCCATTTACTGTCTCTCTCACCTTTGGTTCCCCACCTTGCCTCCGTGGACACTTGTATGCCACATGGCCCAACTGGTTGCATTCAAAACATTTAACCCTAGCTCCTGGATGTGTACCTGGACTAGTGGCTTTCCCTGCTACGGGCAGGTTCTGTTGGTGCAGTCTGTGCTGCCCACCATGGGTTCCTTTAGACCCATGAGCAGTACTGGGGATCCTCTTTCTGTGCAGGGCTACTCATCTGAAGTAGCGCATTGTCTATCAGCTAACTGGATCCTCATGTCCTCAGGCAAAGTGCTAAGGGCTTGTTCCCTCACCAAGAGGCCTGCCAGCCCTTCAAAAGTGGTGACCTGACATCCACTCACCCAGCTATAAAAATAAGTGCTCAGTTTAGCAACATATTCACATACGTTTTCATCTGCCTTGCATGTATGCTCACAAAACTTTTTCCTATACATTTCAGGTGTTAGTTTAAAACATTCTAACAAACATTTCTTTACAGCAGTATAATCAAAACAGACAGAGTCAGGCTTTTGTGATATACATGTTACAGCTTTCCCATGGAGTAAGGGGGTCAGGAACCGTACCCAGAGGTCAGCACTATACTGTTTGCATACCCTTTCAAGAATGTGAATGAAACTATCAAAATTATCCCCCTCTTTAAATTGCGAAAGAAATTTACTGACCTGTTGTGCTTCTGGGGTCCAGTTACTCCCTTCCCCATTACCTCCATGACTCTGGCGAAGAGTCAGCATTTCCCTCTCATGTTTTCTCTGACACTCCTTTTCTTCAGCTTCTATCTCAAACACCTGACCTCCAACTCAAGTCTCTTTAGCTCCAGCTGGATTTTTAAGTCCACTGCAGAAAGGTTGAGCTGTCCATTCTCCAAGGATATTGTATTTCCACTACCAGTCTTATTGTCCTTCGCAGATAGGTTGAACTGTCCATCCTTTGAGAATATTGTATCTCCACTGCCAGTCTGATTGTCCTCCTGGATACTGTTTTCTGATGCAGCTGCACCCAAGGCTGCAATCAGGTCTGCATTAGTCAGGTTTCCATGCCCCAGTCCCCTAGCCTGGCACATCTCCAGTAGCTGGCTACTTGTCAGCTTTCCATACTCCTCTGCTGATATGCTGCCTGCTCACCCTGACTAACTAAGCTAACAAAAGAAATAAAACAATTGTGATCTGAACTCTGAGTATACACTGTGTGGCTGATTTAGAGTACAAACACTTTCAGAGATCACTGTACATAAGCTACAGGATTCACTCTACCCACACCACTGCAAACCACAAGTGAGGATATCTTATCCCGACCACTGCCAAACAGATATGTGAGGATATCTTATCCCAACCACTGCCACCAGATATGTGACGACCGTGCTCTGGCCCAGCAATCTAGGAGCCTCAATCCTCACCACTAATAACAGGGAGGTCATCTCATAGAAGAGGAAAGGATAACAAATACACACAGCAAAGTACAATTTCCCTTAAGTGTACACAGAGATCACAGTCAGTCTGGGGCTGGCTGCTCCCTTGCTCTCTAGGTATCCAATAAGACTCCCCAGTGGCACAGCTATAGGGTCCAGATCTCAGCCTAGCTGGCAAGCTAACCTCCAGTACCCTCTCTTTCCCACCAGTGCTTCGTGTCCCTTCCCAGGTAGCTGACACACCACACACACTTTGAGATAAATATTTATACAACTTCACAGACACTCCTGAGAAAGGCTTGCACAGATTCTCCAGCTGTGCCCCTTTACCCAGACTATACAGTAGTAATTACTGCCACCACCAGCTTAATAATTATCAGCTACCCAAAGGTCCTTGAAAGGGTGTCCAATTATTACTGTGCAATATTATTATCTAATTGGTAATGTGACTATTCAGTCTAAGGCTTTTTAGAGTGGCTTATTACAATAAACTCTATAAATATGCAATGTACTCTAGAGCCTGCTTATCTCTACACAAACCAGCCACAGGTAAAGGTTTTAAAAATATTTAATAATAAATAATTAAAACACAAAACAATACTACTACACCACAGAGATATCTAAGAGTTCAGAGATCACACAGAAACTTAAAATAATACAGTAGGACAGGTTTGATGTCAAAGAAAAACACAATCTAACTTTCTAATCTTTAGCTATTCTTAAGAGAAAACACAGTGTTACAATCCTACGTACATACATAAAGAGTATAAGAAGTGCTGTGGTTGATGGTCCAAGACAAAATGCTTACAGTCTCTCTCTCAACAATAGTTTTTAAACTCACTAACAAACAGCTCTGCTAAGGCCCTCTCAAATTACATCATTTTGACACTTAGGTTTTCCCAGTATTTACATTACATCATTTTGACACTTAATCTGGAGTCCTGAGGCAAACAAACTGCATTATTTAGTAAGCTAACACCTGCTCAGGAAACTACAACAATAAAAGACATTTCACATGTATACTCTAACAATTATTCCTTAAGTTAAGAAATATAAAAAATGTGTTCAGCCAGCCATTTCAGCACCACCATTTAGATAATTGTAACTTCAAAGAACATTTGAAATGCTTGGCTTGGTTTTCCTTACAGCAGATGGCAATGTTGCAACAATCTTGAAGTTCACATTTTACAGTATTTTCTTTCATTTAAGAACACAAGCCTGTATTTTACATTTATATATACAAATGATAAAATTATGTATCAAATTCTATTTGACTAGACTGGCAGCCTTCGCCCATCTTTCCCCAATCTTTGGGGTGCCCAAAATCCACAAATGTGTGGAGGACCCACCATTACGGCCAATTGTGGCTGCACAAGGTTCCAAGACCCATTCAATTGCAAAATTTTTGGATTGGAAGCTTAAGCATGTTTGGGGGAAAGAAACTTATCTCATCAAAGACTTTTGGGAATTTTTGCGGAGAGTCACTAAAGACTTGTACAGGCCAAACCTCACGTTTCTAACCATAGACGTGGTAGATTTGTTTTCAGTAATTCCCACTGATATAGGACTCGAATGGTTAGAGGAGGCTTTATGGGAGTATGTTGGGATTACCCACAATGATGTAAGTATGATTATGGGACTGTTGGAGTTGGTATTAAAAAACAACTATATATTCTACGGGGGTGAATATTTTAAACAAATCACTGGGGTGTCAATGGGGGCCAATTGTGCTCCAACCTATGTTGATATCATTATGGCCGTCTGGGAGAAAAAATTTGTTCACAATAGTGGTTTTGAAAAGTACTGGAATCATTATTCCAGGTTCCTGGACGATATCTGCATTTTTTGGGTTGGTCCTACTGAGATTATTCAGGAGTTTATTACCTACATTAGGGTACTACTACCTTTTTAAACTTTACTTATGAGACATCTGTGGAATCTGTCCATTATTTGGATGTGACTTTAAGCAAAGATACATCAGGGTTTACTTCTACAGTATACAGAAAGCCAACTTTTTCAAACAGTTATTTGCATTTTTCAAGTTCACACCCAGGGTTTCAAAAGAGAGGTATTCTTAAGGGACAGTTTGTCAGGGCCTCACGAATGACATCCCAGGACCACCAATTCAACATTGAATGTGACAAGCTGCTTAAAATGTTTTTGGATAGGGGGTATCCTGTAGCCATGATAAACTCGGTTAAGGAAGAAGTCACGAAAGGCAGATCCACAAGGTTCATGCCCATTTGGGGGCAAGAGCATTTACACACTGAGCAGGGTAAGGGCAAGGTGGACGGTCACGGTCATCAGTTATTGTTCATTACAGAATACAGTGGTAATGTTGGGAAGATTAATAGGATTATTGATAGGGAATTCAAATCCTTCCAGGAATTAACAGACCTTAACGGATTCAAGAATATAACCCTTAAAACTGTATATAGAAAAGGTTTTAATATTAAGAGAATTTTAGAACAGGGTACTACACAACATCAGCATGAACATCCCTGCAAGGGGACTTTCAAGTGTGGACGGTGTTCTCAGTGCAAATACATTTCCAACCAAGAATTTGTGTATTTGGAAAGTAGAAATAGGAAGATTAGTTCAAAAAAATTTTACAATTGTCTTTCCTATGGGGTTGTCTATTTGGCATTGTGCCAGTCATGTCAGGCATTTTACGTTGGGAAGACCAAAAGACAACTCCGTAGAAGGGTGTATGAGCACCTTTATGACATACAAAAATGTGACAGTAACAATGCACTTTATAAGCACCTTACCACATGCCCTGGAGTGACCTTTTCTTTTTTTGTTTTGGATTCTATCTCTCAGGATGCCAGGGGTGGACCTTGGGAGGTATTATTATCCCATAGGGAAACATACTGGCAAATTTCCTTGGAATCCAATCGATTTCCTGGGCTTAACGACACAATATCTATTGTTCCATATTTAAAGTTAAAATCCGACAGGATTTGATTTATTTATATGAAACATATTAGGAAGGTTTTAATACATAACTTTTAATAAATGCAGTGGGAACAAAAATTTTTTTAGTATTAAGACAATACTTTACACTATGACAACTGGTTTTAATATGTGGTTTTTAATTCTGATTTTTAGATGTCATTATGCATACATACACAGACTGAAGTTTTATACAAAAGTGGGTTTTGTGGCTTTAAATGTGATTAACTAATTAATTTATTAGTGTTAAGTGGGTAACTTTTGTAGTATTTATACCTGTGTGATCAACTTTGAGTTTGTCTGATGAAGTCATACCATTGACGAAAACGTGTGTATCATTTTGTGGCGTTAGAATAAAACATATTTGTGAATTTGGAGCTTCTGAGCCTTATTGTGAGCTGTTTGAGTTGCTGTACTACTATTTCTCAAGTGGAGTCTGCTTCCGGACCATTTTGCTTGGTTTGTTGGTTATTCTGCCTTTTTTGTGTTTCGGAGGTTTGGTGCATTATTTAGTAAGCTAACACCTGCTAAGGAAACTACATCAATAAAAGACATTTCACATGTATACTCTAACAATTATTCCTTAAGTTAAGAAATATAAAAAATGTGTTCAGCCAGCCGTTTCAGCACCACCATTTAGATAATTGTAACTTCAAAGAACATTTGAAATGCTTGGCTTGGTTTTCCTTACAGCAGATGGCAATGTTGCAACAATCTTGAAGTTCACATTTTACAGTATTTTCTTTCATTTAAGAACACAAGCCTGTATTTTACATTTATATATACAAATGATAAAATTATGTATCAAATTCTATTTGACTAGACTGGCAGCCTTCGCCCATCTTTCCCCAATCTTCACACAGGACACCAGGTTAGCACACTTACACTTGAACTCAATGTGCATCTATGAAATGACAGTGAATCTCACCACCAGCATACAATGCCTGTCCAATTGCAAACAATGACAAAGTACTGAAATGTCACTAGATGAACATTCTCACAAAATTTGAAGATGAATATCAAAGTACTTTGGAGAGACTAGTGAGAAAGGTATCATCTACAGCTACCTTCCTACTGTAGCAATCAATGTGTCAGTAAAACTTCTGGAAAATATTTATGGTGCCTTTTTAAGCAATTTTGATACTGGGTAAAATACTCCAAACAGCCCTTATAACTATTCAACATGAATGTCTTGTTTAATCAAATGTGGGATGTCACTCCACGACTGACCACTATATCAGTTAATGTGGTATGGGTTAATTGACGTTAAATGTAAACCAGTCATTTTCTTGCTAGTTTTAACAACAGATCCCTGGCCTTGGTTAGGTAGAAAGAACTCAGACATGCATGCTTCAGATGGACGTTTTTTCAGGATGACTGCTAGACTTTACATTTTCCTTTATTTGTAGTACACCATCATTTTCTTATTAAAAAAGTTCAAAAATGCTTATATGAAAAACAAAATTATTGTCCCACACCTTGCACTGGGCTACTAGAATTAATATATGAAATTTCATGGTTGGAAGAATACTGGCTAACGTTATTTAAGTAAATATTTGGAACATTAATGCAGAGAAGACTGTGAAACTCATTACTGCACTGCTGTATTCTGCTGGCTGTCATGCATTTTCTTATGCATATAAACACATGCACACACAGAGGGATGTACTGCAGAAAATCAGCTCAACAGAAAGTCGACCTTCATATGGTCGAGACCATATAATCAACTTTCTGAAAAGTTAAACAACACAAAGCAACAAAAATCTACATTTTTTTTTCAGGGTGGCAAGCCCCATTCAGCCCCACATTCCCTGCATATTATCTATGCCAACTCCAATATAGCATTACAGTGGGGAAAGGGTAAATTCCCTGATTCCCACAGTACAGCAATCTCCATACAAAAGCTTCAATATTTTGGAAAGTCGATACATTGTCTCGACTATGTGAAGTTTGACTTCCTTTTGAGTCGATCTTCTAAAGGGGACTCACACAGAGAGACACACACACACGCGCGCACACACACACACACACACACACACACACACACACACACACACACACACACACACACACACACACACACATCTAGCAATGACTGTGATTCAGTAATGCTTACTGTGTGTGGGATATCTTAACATCAGTGGCTTCTCCCTCAAGGTAAATCTTTCCTTTTCACACACTGTCTGACAGCAAAGGATTCCAGCTAGTGGAAGCCTTAGCAGCACCATTCAAGCAAAAATAAATAAATAAGTTAATTAATTTTAATAAATAAATAAGGTCTGTTCCCAGTTTCCTGATCTTCCCTGCACTCCTAATGGCAAGAGCAAGCTTGAGCTGATGACTGCACCCTTCAATTCCAAGTTGAGGAGGAAAAACAATGGTCCTGATTTTTCACCTTTTATATCTGTAGCCACATGAAGTGCTGAAGCACTACAGTCCTGCAGTTCTGACCACTAAATCGATATTTGTTCAATGCTCCCTAGAGGGTTGTTCCCTTTGATCCATCCTAACTATGCCTCTGGGTACAGCTATACACTAATGCAGCAATCTCTGGGAGTAGCTAATGTTATTTATCCCATATACCAACGAAAAACAGAAGTGGCTGAAAAACAGCTTTACTTCAATTCAGATTAAAGAACAAAGCAAATAAATTTCACACAAGAAACATAACAACAATCCATAAGCACTTTCGTTTAGCTTGTACTAAACTTTTTCAAACAAGTTACACATCACTTCCTGTTAGTTAAATACTGACTAAATTAAATCAATTAAATCAAAAAGACGTACATGCGATAATCAGTTATTACCTTTAGCATTTTAGTACCTTAGTTCCGGTTGTTCCACACTCGAAAGTTGATATGTGTCAGATACGATTTACTGAGAGATTTTAACACAACATTTTTAACATATATATTTTTAAAATCTCACTGAATACAAATTTATACACGTGTATTTAAACACACAAAAGTATAATATGTATATGTGGTTGATACATTGCTGCTGTCTCTTTAACTGATTATAGCATGTACGTCTTTTTGATTTAATTGATTCAATTTAGTCAGTATTAAACTAACAGGAAGTGATGTGTAACTTGTTTGAAAAAAGTTTAGTATAATCTAAACGAAAGCGCTTACGGATTGCTGTTATGTTTTTTGTCTGAAATTTTCTTGCTTTGTTCTTTTATCTGAATTGAAATAAAGCCGTTTTTCAGCCACTTCTGTTTTTCGTTGGTTTACTGGTTGGTGTGGCTCTTGTAGTCTTAGTTTTATTCCTTGGAAATGGCTGAGACGGAGACAGAGGCAGCAATGGAAAATATTTTTGGAAATCTGACTCTGTTAATTCAAAAGCTAACAGACAGAATGGATAGACTGGAGAGTCGGAGTCTTTCGCAGTGTTCAAATCTCTCACTCCATCCTAATCCGGTAGTGGATATTAATGGGAGCAGAATGGGTGAATCCAACAATAGGCTTTCTATTTCTTTGAACAATGACGATGTAAATTCACTTGAACAACCTTCTACATCTGCAGTTACTAATGCATTCAAAACAAGCGGCGATGAACTTTCCAATTGGATTAACAGCACCAATGTGTTTGGTGTAGCAACAAGTAGTAACACATGTACGAGTAAGACATTTAATGAAAAATTGGCTGATTTGGATTATGTACTGTTAAAGATTAAAAAGTTGCAGATGGACAATAGTTACTTTCAGGAGTGTATCAAGAAAAACATTGTCCCGAAAGGGCTTCGTGTATGGAGGTTCCCATCAGGGTTAACAAAAAATTCTCCATTACATATTGAATTGATTAAATTATTTGACAAGTTTGGTTTGGATTACATGAAACTGGTGGTTAGTGACAATAAAAGAGTAATTGAAAATTTAACAAAACAAGCTAGTGAACTAGATGTATTAGTGAAAAAGGATTTAGCATTTTCTACAAATGATTATGTCTATAAACGTGTATTCAAATCTATTGACGAGAAAATGAAAGTTATAAAAGACAGAAAGTCTAAAAAACTAGACCGAGACATATTGGCTTATGAGCAGTGTACAGCATACCCCCCACCACCCATATCTCAAGAATGGGGTCAAAAATTAACTGTTCGAGATGAATGGAAAAGTACTGACCTCAACATAAGTGGTGACGAACTTGACATCGAAGAAAGTACAGATTTTTTAGGTGGAGAAGCCTTTCCGCCTCTAAGAAGGTCCGAAAGGTTAAAAGAACGCCAACAATCTCATCACCAAACAAGAACGAACTGGTGACCTCAGAATCCAAATCGGGGATGAGGGACTTTTACGAGGGGGAGAAACAACTCCAACAGGGGCAAATGGCGAGGTTATTAGATGACAATGATGAAGAAATCCAAGGTCCAGTGATTTACACAAATCACTTTAATGACTTCACCATTTATAACTACTCTAGTTATACATTTGACAATGAAATTTGTGACTTAATGGCACGGGGACAAACATTTATTCCTACAAAAAAAATGAACTTTGTCAAATGTATTATTGATTTAAAATTATTTGTGAGAAAATTGAATTTAAATTATTTTTTCACAACACAGAAAGAATAATGAAACCTTTCTATGTTTCCAGCTCGTATAATCCACCACAACACCAAACATTAGAGAATTTTGAAAAGTTATGTGAAATTGACCTTCGTGTCTTAGAATATTCAGGTACAAAAAACAATAGACAAAATTTGACAAAAAACAAATTTTTTATATTAAACACTTTAAATGAATGTAAAGATGTCAGGTTTATAAAACCTGACAAAGGAGGGGGAATGACTATATTTAACATTAGTGACTACAACCTTGAGTTGGAACATATTTTGAGTAGTAAAACATATAGATTGAGTTCTACCAATGAATTACATGGAGCATACAGGCGAATAAGGGGGATTCTTTATGACTTATTTATTGATGGTGACATTAATATAGATGAACTCAACTATATGACTGTTGACCATCCTAGGACTCCAACTATGTTTGGAGTCCCGAAAATTCATAAAGATTTAAACAAACCCCCTTTTAGACCAATTGTAGATGCACAAGGCTCAGTAGCATATCCAATAGCCAAATTTATTGATGCAAGTCTAAAATCACATATATATTCAGAGAGTCACTTATTGAAAGATTTGTGGGATTTTTTATCAATCATGGGAACAACAGCTTACAATGAAAATGATGTCTTTATCACTATAGATGTGAGAGACTTATATTCTGTAATCCCACACGATACTGGTATGAGATGGTTCAACCGATTTTTAATGGAAAAAGGTTTGACACAGGACAAAATCAATTTATTTGATCAATTATTGGATATAGTTCTAAGAAATAATTTTATATGGTTTAACAACAAGATTTATGTACAACATGAAGGAGTGGCTATGGGGTCCCCATGCGGGGGCCTCTATGCAAATATAGTGATGTTTATATGGGAAAAAGATTTTGTCTTTAGTTCTTCATTTTTTGAGAATTGTAAGGTATATTTACATTTCTTAGACAATATATTTATCGTAAGGAGAGGAAACACAGAAGAACAAATTGATGATTTTTTATCTTACATAAACACAACAACCTCATTTTTGAAATTTACAGCCACAAAGGACACGGCTTCCATTGCATTTTTAGATGTATTATTAGAAATGGATAGCAAAAAAAAAAAAATTAAAATCTAAAATATTTCGGAAGAAAACTTACTGCAATAGTTTCCTCCACTACGAAAGCTGCCACCCTTATAGTCAAAAAAGAGCAGTACTAAAGGGCCAGTTTGTAAGAGCAGCAAGAATGGTGAGTTGTAGGTCTTTAAGTAGAGGCTATCCAGAGAGGTTAATTAATGAAATAATGCATGAGATTATAGAAAAAGGAGACAACTTACATTTTAAACCACTATTAAACTCTGGAACAGAATGCAATCTAACATCAATGAAAGGTACTGATGAAACAATGTCAAGTGAAACAGGGTCCTTTTTGTATTCAAGGGACATCAATATGACAGATGACACTACATTAACAAGATCAAAGAATTTTAACATTAGTTTTATCACTACGTATAATTCAGACAGCATAGCTATAAGTAACATTATAAAGAAAAATTGGCAATTGGTAGTATCTGATCCGTCACTGCATGACCATTTTGACAAAAGTCCTACGTTTGTATTTAAAAGGGGTATGAATTTAAAACAAAGACTGGAAAATAGCCGCAACACTATACTAGGTAAAACAATTAAATGCGGTAGATGTAAATATTGTTCGTATGTGTTTGAAACAAACAAACTAAAAATCAATGGTGTATATATAAAATTAAAAAATAAAGCCAGTTGCATTAGCGAAAAAGTAGTTTATTGTGCCATCTGTTGTAATTGTATAATGTTTTATGTAGGCAAGACAGAAAGAAAACTTAAAGAAAGAATAGGCGAACATATAAGAGCAATTCATGATAAAAATGAGTTAAATGCCTTGGCAAAACATATTTGTTTACATCCAACACATTCATTTAAATTTGTAGTTTTAGAAGTTTTAAAATTGAATGCCAGGGGAGGACCCTGGCAACCATTACTGGAGAAACAGGAACTGGAATGGCAAATAAGATTAAATGCGCACAATTGGCCGGGTATGAATAGTGCCATTTCAATAGCCAGTATTTTAAAATTAAAATCATTAGAAAGATAGACACAAGATATATACTTAGAGGTATTAATTAGATTTCATATTATTCAATCTGAATGAATTCATACTTATAATATATATTTATATTTACACATTTATTTAAGTATTTATTATATTTATTATATTTTATTCATCTATTTACTCATTATTTAAGAAACAACTTATGTTGAACTCATATTAACATAATATTTACACATTTATACAGATATATTTAAATTCATAAAGTTGATTTATATATCTATACCCACAAACATATTTACATCTGCAGTTTGGTAGATGTATTTAAATACTGTAGGGATTTTAAATTTGATGTACGAAAAGCCGTATCAGGCTATATAGAGTTCAGTATATAAGGAATGAGATTGGGGTTTTTATGTTTCCTCTTTATTACCTTTAGCATTTTAGTACCTTAGTTCCGGTTGTTCCACACTCGAAAGTTGATATGTGTCAGATACGATTTACTGAGAGATTTTAACACAACATTTTTAACATATATATTTTTAAAATCTCACTGAATACAAATTTATACACGTGTATTTAAACACACAAAAATATAATATGTATATGTGGTTGATACATTGCTGCTGTCTCTTTAACTGATCATAGCATGTACGTCTTTTTGATTTAATTGATTTAATTTAGTCAGTATTTAACTAACAGGAAGTGATGTGTAACTTGTTTGAAAAAGTTTAGTATAAGCTAAACGAAAGCGCTTATGGATTGTTGTTATGTTTTTTGTGTGAAATTTATTTGCTTTGTTCTTTTATCTGAATTGAAGTAAAGCCGTTTTTCAGCCACTTCTGTTTTTCATTGGTTTACTGGTTGGTGTGGCTCTTATAGTCTTATTTATCCATATACTCTTCTCCAGAAATTCCAGTGGCTTCTGGTTTACTCTGCTCAGTGATTCAGACAATGGTTTGGCAGTAAAATTTCATTGGTTGAGGAGAAAGTGAAGGAAATCAAAGACGGCAGTCAGTCATTAATTCCTAGGAATGTAGTTGTGGTGTAGTTAAGTTCAGCAAAGACGTGAGGTGGGAGGGTTCTTTGGGTATTTGTGTGTGGATCTGTATCTATAAGGGCATGAATGAAGCTGGATGAATGTCTGTATGTGTGCATGTGTGTTTGTACATACATGTGGGGGGGTGAGTGTGTATTTGTGTGTTGGAGAGTGCATGTGGGTGAATGAATGTGTGAGTGATGTTTATTATTAGATCACTGCTGCAATAGCCTAAACTATATTGATTATATCAGGCCAGAAGGATATCACAACTGGACAGCTTTCACAGCTTAAGGGCACCTTCCAAGCACCATAGCCATTGACCAGTTTGAGGAGAGTGGTACAAAGTCAGTGCTTTGGGTGGCAAAACCTCAGACCTTTCTTGCTGTCAAAATGTACTCTTGTCTGTGGGCTTTGAGTGATTAATGGTTTTCTAGTGTTTCTCCTAGGCTGGCAGATAAGCACCCTGCTAGGGAATACCTTCCAGTTTACCAATTTTTGTGAAGAAAAGCTACTTTTCTGTCAGAATTTATTGCTAAGGGCTACGACCAGTGTTTTTTTGTTGTTGACATTAATAACTTTTATCATAAAATTTACCTGAAAACTTAATTTTTTCAATGATTGACTGTCCAAGGCTTTGCTACTCACTTATCAGACACATTTTTTAGTAGGGACAATGAACAGACTTCAAAGTCTTTGGTTCTTCTCTCTCTTCAATCTACAAAACGAAGAAAGTTATATGGAAATCTTTGGGCTTCAAGTTGTTTTTTTTTCTCCTCACTGATGAGTGA
Organism: Protopterus annectens; assembly: GCF_019279795.1. Lineage (NCBI taxonomy): Eukaryota > Metazoa > Chordata > Ceratodontiformes > Protopteridae > Protopterus > Protopterus annectens. Next base: position 864,720,501 of record NC_056741.1, on the reverse strand, counting down.
CCCTGCTGTGGCCATTTCAGGTACCACACACCCCTCATCAATTTCTCTCTATCCCTCTGGAATTTCTCTTTGGGAAACCACTAAGGACCAAGACACAGGCACATCCTCTGCAGCTGTTTGTCTGTCCTCTTTGGGCAAGGGACAACCACAGCTGCTGTTGGAGGAGGGAGTAGGCAGTGCTCCACTGTGAAATTGCCTTAAGGAGCTTGATTTCCAGGGAAGGGGTCAGCCTTTTGGTTGGTCTTTTTCTTGGGGTCTCTCAGGAAAATAAAGCAGAGAGCTAGTCATTTTTCATCCCCTGATTCACACAAGATATACAGGGGAGATTGATTGGTTTTGCTATGGGTTTATTTTGACTTTTCCTTCTTTGAATTTTTTGTCTTCCCTGAATTTCAAAGGAAAAAAGATGTTCCGCTCTCTCATATTCTGACTCTTGGTCTGAGGGACAGGAATTTGATTTAGATTGTGTTTCTCAAGTTCCTGCATGCCAGGAGGAGAAATCATAGATTCATAGGTTAATAGGTACTCACTAGGCTAATGATCCATAATGATCTTCTGAAGCCTAGCAATGCATTCCCACTCAGCTTCTAGCCCCAGTTTTTAGTACAATAAATTACAGACCCTTGTACTATGGGTATGAATAATGCAGGGGCAGGCAGACATTTACATGTTACTCTGTCCATAAGGAGCAAGGGTACCAGTCCAAGGATGAACCAGTTTCCTATCTGTTCACCCAGATTATACCTGAATAGAGTAAGAGACATACTTCGCTTTACATGGAGAGGAAGATTATTCCAGGGAAATGATATTCTCTGTGAGACATATCTATCTCTCCAGAATGTTCTATTTAAGTTGCAAAAGAGACTGAGAGAGAGCACTTGAATTGGTGTTTCTGCCTTTAATGGATTTTCTGATGTGTAGTAGAACTGAAAGAATAAGGTCAGTAGAGGCTCTGTAAGCAAGGCAATGATAACCCCTCAGTAGCCTGTGGGATACTGAAAAGGACTGAGCTTTGAGATGATAAGTGTAGCATTTGTGATTTAGGCTCTTGATTTTCTTAGTGAGAAAGCATGGTACTTGCTCAATTTGTGAAAGGTGTTTGAACAGGTACATACTGAAAGACATTATTCTCAATGACTAACCTAACAAGTGCAAAATGCAGTGGAATGATCAACTCCCTGGAGCTGGATGCAGTACTGTTACTAATAAGCTGCACAATGAAAAAGGACTTCCTTACCACATTGGATATGTGGTGATTGAATTACATCTTGTTTTCCACATGAGTTCCCAAGCCTCTTCTTAATGGGTCCGTACTTATGGGTGTTTTATCAATGTTATTGTTGCAGGAAATGTCATACTTATCCAATTATATATTTTTTAACATTTTGGTTTAGAATGTGGCTTTGACACCAGCTATTTGTTTGGGAAAGATCTTCTTAAAGGATCTTTGCATCTTTTGGAAAGTTTATGTTGGCATCGGATTTACAGTCATCTGCAAAACTGGTCAGCCATAAGCCCTTAACAATAGCTTTGACTTCCAGAAGTAGATGAAAAAGAGGAGTTACCCAAGGAGCAAACTCTGAGGCATATCACTTGTAATCAATCCTTTGGAAGCAGTTGATCCACCCACCCTAATTTCCTGAGTGCTATTTGTTAGTCAGTTTGCTATCCCACGAGTTTCTTAGGATATACATTTAGCTGGATGTGTTTATCAGCTCTGCCTGAGTGAGATATGGTGTTGAACAATTTTGCAAGATCTTAATATGTGGTGTGTATGATTTTTCCCCAATTCAATGCATCAGTAACCTTTTTAAAGAAATCGTTTGGATTAAATAGCAAGCAGGATTTACTCTTCACAAAAATTGAACTGTCTTGAGTCTAGAGTTTATAGGCTGCCTGTTTCCTTATTAATTGATTTATAATGACCACTTCCATAGACTTACAGATGGAGCTGGTCTGGCTTATAAGTCTATAGATGTGCATGTCAGTTAATGTCCCACCTTTCTGTAGGGGGATGACTGTTGAATTCCTCTACTCATAGAATCATAGGAGATGGTACAAACCCTGATTAGAGGCTGACAGAGAATTATTAAGGGGGTTTGAACAGGTCCTGTTTCAGGCTGACCAGTAGGCATCTTCATATGTTATCAGGCCCCATAGAAGCAGTGTTTCTGGTCTCAGATTCTGTGGAAAGATTTTCTTTAGATTCCCCTCCTGAAGAGTTATCATTTTCTGATAATACTACCAGAATGAAGGACTTGTTTTAGTGGGAGCAAAAAAAAAATAAAAATTACCATAATCCCAGCAAAGATATTGTGACTTATTACAGGTGGATTTCCTTCAGTCTGCAGATGTTCCTCCTGTCTTGCCAGCATTAAAGCATACTTTATTGGCAGCCAGTAGTTTGCCTAATAGTCAGCCTCATGTAACTAGGAAGTCTGTTAAATTATATAAGGTAACTCAGATTTGCATATTTCTCTTTTCAAATCTTAGATCAGATCCTGCAGTGATCTGTTTGTCAAATCCATACTCTGCTAAAAATCCTTTGACAAAGATGGGAAAGCAATTGATAGGTTTGAGAAGAAAGTTTTTCTTTCACATTAGCCTTCAGAAAAATTAACTATCAAGCTCACATGTTCAGGTTTCTGCTGGCTTCTTTTGATAACAAGAGAAAGTTAATTGATGACCTTTCTAAGACGTTTCTGAATTTCTTAATATCTTGTGTGTGTTAGGTAACCAAGCACTCTTTAACATGTTAGTATGACACAAATGCTGTATTTAGAGTAGCTTCTAGTGGGTCAATGATGAGGAAGTTTGCCTGGCTACATTACCAGAATTTACCAGGGGATGTGAAAGCTGTCATCGTGAATGTACCCTCCCCATGGATAAATATCTATTATTTAGTCTTTCTTCTGCTGAAGTTTGTATGAGATTTGATGAAAGGGGAACGTTAATTTAGGAGGTTACTAAGAGTTTTCAGTCTCCCATCCCAAAATACAATAGAAAATTTCCTTCTGGTTCAGGTTACTTTTATAGTAAGCAAAATAAACAATCTTAGCAAGGTACAGGTGAACAAAAGTTCAGAAAGCAATGGCAGGGAGGGTCAAAAAAGAAGGGAGGATCCCCCTAGAACCAGAGACCATCTAAAGATGCACTATTTTCATCCCAGAATAAAAACTCATACAGACTACTTCCCCATCTGCCCTATCCATTCCCTATAACATGCCTAACATGCACGTCTCGTGTTATCAGCTGTTCTGTTTCAGCTCTTAGTATTGTACAATATCCACTGTCTTCACTGATAAAGCTTCTATCCATACCTGTATATACTATGTCTGGTCTTTTGGCTGGAGCACATTTACTTCACTTATAATACCTTCATTATGTCTTATATACTCCTGATCCTACTTCTATTTAAACCTTCTTGTGAATATGTATTTATTTGTTTTCATCTATTAGGTTATGTCAGTGTACGGTATAATTTAGGTATACTTTACTCATACTTATTTACTATGTATGTAACCTGGTCTGAGTCTGCAAATGGTCAACAAAATGAAATAAATAAATAAATTACAAAAAACCAGCAGGCTAATCATCTGCCCCTTCATGTTTCCCCCTCCCCACCCTGGTATTCCAGTAAAGCTGCCCATAGTCTAGGTCTTCACTTCCCTCTGGCAACAGATAACCTCAGACTTGGGTTTTGAGAATCATTCCAAAAGCTTACAAGTGACAGTGGGACTCCGTTTCTCCTTTTCAAGTGATTCATATGCATCTGTTTAATTAAACCTCCCCATTTCTTTGTTTGAGAGATCAAATGCTATCTCGAGGAGTTATAGAGCATGTTTCCCCAGATCCAGTAAGTAAAGAGGTCTATCCAAGATTCTTTCCAGTGACAAAGAAAGTGGGAACTTGAAGACCTATTCTAGACCTTTCTTTTCTAAACTTTTATATAAATATCCATACGTTCAGACTCTGTTAGCTCTCATTCCACCTCTCAGTTTTCTAGTAATTCTGAAATTTAAAAAAATTTAGCATCACATTCCATTGCTCAAAGATTCCAAACACTTTCTACGTTTATCTGTGTCTGGTTCACAATTTCAATTTTTTGCTTTTCCCTTTGGCTTGTCTGCAGCTCTAAATGTGTTTACAAAATACCATACTCCTGTGACAGAGCACTGCAGGCTGCAGGATGTTCATGTTTTTCCATATTTAGATGACTGCCTTATTTTTGCAGATTCTTTTACAAGTTGTCAAGAATCCCTGGACTGGGTAAAAAATATTTTCTCAGCCTGTGATTTCAGATGAACATAGAGAAGTCTTCTCTCATTCCTTCTCACAGGATGGTGTTTCTGGGCTGTCTTCTAGATACAGCCTTCATAACTGTTTTCTTTCCCAGGACAAAATATAATTTTACAAATAAGGATTTCTGATATTCTCCATGCAGTCTCTGGCATCTGCCAGGGAATTTCTCAGGATTCTGGGTTTCATGGCCTCTACAATTCTTATGACTCCTTTAGCCATACTTCATATAAACAAAATGCTTTCTCAAATCAGTTTGGACCCAACACCAGCACCCCTTATAATTTCAGATTCCAATACTGGGATTTATAAAATGGGAGTTACTCTGGTGGGTGAACCAGTTATCTCTCAACCCAGGTCTCCCCTTTTCCCTTTCTGGCCCTACTCAGCCTGTAACCACAGATGCCTCACTCTTCACTTGGAGAGCTGTTTCCAAGGGGCCAAAAGTTCAAAGCCTGTGGTGACAGCAGGACAGGCTGAGACACACAAATGTCAAAGAAATGATGGCTGTAATAAATACTCTCAGATCTATAAATTATCTTTGGGTTCCTGGCTCTCTAACAGTAATGATGGAGTGTTGTGGAACATAAACAAACAGGAGGGAACCAGATCCTACCCTCTTTGCTGACTCACTATGGTAGCCTGTGAACTAGCATCTCAGCACAACCTAGCCCTACAGGCTACTTATAGGTTCATAGGTTCATACTAGGCTATCTGCCCTGGGGCAATTATAAGCCTAGCCCGATTCTGTATGGCTTACGCCACCCCTTGATTTGAGTATACTGTGCCTCTGTCTAATAGTGACACGGGAGTAATCCCTGGGACAAACCTACGATCCCCCATCCACTTATTGAGATTCTTCTTGAAGAGATTCAGTGAGGTGCTCTGCCTCACATGAACTGGAATTCTATTCCAGAATGAAGGGAGCCTCTGGGTTATGAACCTGTCCCTCCAGCAAGTTCTATTTATTTCTGTGCTGAGGTTCAAGTCCCTCGAGCGTGTGGCTCTAAGGGATTTAGATTTACTGAGGTGGAGCATGTCCATTAATTCTGGATTTGACATAGCTTTGTATGTCAGGCATAGATCGCCTCGAAGTAGGCGGTATGCAACTGAGTAGAGCTGGAGTTTTTTTAACCGAGCAGCATATGGCATCTGTTTGTGACCCTTGATCCTCTTGGTGAGATACTTTTGGGGTCTTTCTAATTGCTGCAGGTGTCGGGTAAGGTACATCCCAAAAGGGGCATTGTATTCTATGATGGGCCTGATGAGGGATGAATAAAGGGGCACGATTACCTCTCTTGATCTAGATGTGAAACCCTTATTCTATTGGAGTGAGCTGAATAGGACCAATACAGACCCCCCCCCAAATGGAAGGCAAACCAAGGTGTCTTCCAGGAATTTATCCAACTGTGAGGAACTCCTCATATGGATCTGCTTGCCTCCATTTACAACAGGCAGCTAAAGAAATTTGCTTCAGGACTCCTTGCAGAAAGGCCTGGAAGGCAAATGGCTTTTCATAACTATGGATGGGAATATTTCTGTATGCCATTCCACCCTTTTCTCTGGTAACCAGGGTTCTTTTAAATATCCAGAAGAACACTCCCAGTTTAACTTTGTTGATCCCCTTTTGGCCTAGGCAACAGTGGTTCATCTTTATTTTGAAAATGGCAAAAGGAATTACCACAAACTTTATCACAGGATAGACTTACTCACACATAACACGGTTGTTTGATACACCCCAACCTTCAGTTTCTTCAACTCACTGTCTATATGAGTGGTGGTGAACCTATGATACGTGTGTCAAAGGTGACACTCCATGACATTCTGGGTGACATGCCAGCATTCACCAACACCCGAGTTACCAAAGAAACCTCTTTTGTATTCCTTTCTCGTGTGAAGTGCACTGAATTATTTTGTGCCAGGAGCCAGTTCAACAACACTGCTGCAGAGGTAAGGAAAGACTATTTTGGTATACTGTCTCCAGAGTCTGCAGAGAGCAGTGCTGACATTGTTTTCACTTCGTGGTTACACTTCTGCATAGGGCAAGTAGTCTGCATTTATAAACCTGCACTGTTTTACATTCCTCTCAGCTGTCCCTCTTAATCCCTCCTAAAACTGATGACTTTTTACACTTAATAAACATATTTTATTCAGAAAAGGTATATTAATTCACATTATTTTTTCTGTCAGTGTCTGAAATTAATAGTACTAGTAGTTTAAAACTGTCCATACTTCTTATTTTCAGATTTGCCTCTGATTCTGTTGAGATTTGTTCCTGATGTGTTGAGAGCTATGCTGTTTTATTTTTATTTATTTGTTTGTTTGTTTGTTTGTTTTATTTATTTTTGTTTTGGGGGGGGTGACACACCAACAGAGCCAAGTTAGGCATTTTCCAAATTTTTGACATGCCAAACCCAAAAGGTTCTGGCCTAGATAATAGAATCAATATCTTTTATACACCTGTTTTCTGAGGTTGTGTAGCAGGTATTAAAGGAGGCTAAGAAACCTGATACAAGAAAATCATATTTGGCTAAGTGGAAAAGATTTTCTAGCTAGTGCCAAAATTAGAACCAATACCTTTTCAGGCCCAGATACCTATGGCACTACAGTATTTGTGTAAGTTATTATCTTCTAGCCTTTTTTACTCTTCTATCAGGTTTCATCTCTTGGCCATATCTGTTATCTGACCAAGTATCCCCCCTTTCTGCCCTGGTTCAAATGAAGTATTTCTTGAAAGGGGTTTTACATATCTGCCCACCTAGAAGACAGGTGACTCCTTCCTAAGAATCTTAATTTTGTAGAGGATAAATGTACACGTTTTCCTTTTGAGCCTGGTTATGAAACTTAGTTGAAGTTTTTATGTTGGAAAACAGTGTTACTCATTTCTCTGCAAGAATACAAGCTCTTATGGTGATTGGTCCTTATGTATTATTCCACAATGACAGGTAATGTTGTGAACAAACACTTCATTTATGCCTAAAGTGCTTTCAAAGTTTAACTTGAGCCAGGCTACACATCTACTTGTTTCAATATGGAGCCAAAAATACTGCAGAAAGAATTATACATAGTCTGGGTATCCACAGGCAACTCAGATACTGCATTAACAAGACAAAAAAAAAAACCTTCAGGAATTCTGATCAGCTGTTTATTTTAAGGTAAAAAACATACAGTTATGTCAAAACAGACAATTTCTTTGTTACTCTTACAAGATACTTCCATGCAATGCCAAGGTCTGCTCTGCTAGAGCTTTGGCTATACCTGTAACATTTTGGAAACGAGTGGACTTTAGAAATATACTACCAGCAGCTTCTGGGTCATCTGCACATACTTACACCAAGCACCACAAATTAGGCTCTTTCCCTAGGTCCACAGCATGCTTTACTGGCATTATTCTGCAAGGTCTCATGGCTTCTGATCCTTCTTTCTCCTCCATTTCTTTCTAAGCTCTGGTAATCTACCCATATAGCTTAGGCTACTCCAACAGTGATTTAATGCTGAGCATAGTACAGCTGTGTAAGTAATCTCACTGTAACAGAAAATGTTTGAATAGATAACTGTAACAGTAGGAATGCCCTCACTCCTTTCCATTCTTTTATTATATTTTATGCCAGGCTATGGATGTCCTTTTCCATAAAACATACTTAGCATGTATGGAGGTTCTATCCTCCCTTACTCTGAGACAAGAAAGATGTGAAGGTCTGGCACCCTAACTACTAACGGCTATCTTTCTCTCCTCAAGCTGTTCAGTGGCTAAGGCACATGGAATAGGCTCTTAATCTTGGAAAGTTGGCCAACTGTCATATCCTGGGTAGGATATTATCCATATGGCTTTAGCTACTGCAACTTTTATGCATTCAAACATCTACTTTTATGGTGTGATTACTTACACAACTCTACTTTTCTGTGAGTGCGATTTACATTGGGGAAGGTATTTGTTGTTGGGTGGATTGTGTATGTATCTGATTGTGTGCGTGTGTGTTTGTGTACGTGTGCACATGTGTTTGTGTGTGGAGGGGGGGCTTGCGTGTGTGTTTCTGTGTGTGTGTATGTGTATGTGTATGTGCCACCATCCTTTTCATGTCCTCTACACACAAAATTTAAAAGACATCCAGTACATATCTGCTTACTGTCCCAGTACTATTCACAACCTTACACAGATTTATGCTGCGCCCAATCAACTCGACTGCCTTGTCACTTTCAAGCAAAGACAGAGGCAGCCTTCACCATATATACTTACCTATCACTTCCAAGGGTTAAAATCTCAAATGAACAGAAGCCTGGTCTGCAATAAATCTGGTATTAGCAATTGTCTTATTAATCTTATACATTAAGACCCTAAGCATCAAAAATAATCCACCATAGATCCAGCCTGACACTGAGGGCCTTGATGTATACTAGTTTTGCAGTGGAGAGGTCAATGACTCTCTGCAGGTTTGGTAAACCTATGAAGAGGTTTCTGTTTCTCATTTACACTTATCCTGCTTTCTATGACTGCCTGTCGAGAACTGAAGAAACAATCATATTTTAATCACCTGCTAACAAAGGCCGATAAATGCTTTATTTATGTTTCAGAACCAGCTGCATGTAGAGCAGGACAGAATTGTTAGGAAAAATCAGCACCCTTAGTATAACTGAAATATCATCTAGTCTACATTCACAAGTGTAACGCCTGCAAATCAGTAGTTGTTTTCTCTTCAGTCCAGTTACACATACTACTATTCTAATGGCCAAATCAGCAGTCACTGCACTTATCCTCCTGATAAACTAATGAGCAACCATTTGATTTACTTTTTGTTCATATATTTGTGTCCTGCAGAAGACATATGAGAATCAGCTTCCCTAATCAGGAAAGTTAGTTTTCTCTTTTCTTGTCATCTTTTGCCCTAATAACTTTCCATTACAGAATATTTAAAGGGAATTTCTGCAGTCTTCTCACCTACTGCCCAATACAGCAACAACTTAAATGGCATTCACAGAGACGTACTGCACTTCTGTAGAAGGCTTACATAGCATGGCAGCTTGGTGCAGTGAAGCAGGCAATAATTACATATTTAAAGTGACACAGACAGTATTTCTATGCCGGGATTGGATGCTGGGCATACCAAAGTAGACATATCCATGGTGCAAAATATGTACACAAAGGCACAACGTGGAATCCATAGAGTGGCCATATGGAACTTTGCATGACTCTTGTAGCAAATGAAAATGTGAACTCATAGACCAGTGCATTTCAAAATAAGGTAGTGCATGCTAGCACATCCATCAGCAGGATGGAACAAAACAGTGAATAAAGCTATGCAGCCATATCATATATTCAACTGCAGTCCTATAATGCCCACATTTGTGACCTGTCAGATGCATGAAAGGGGAGGAAAGAGGTGTATAGGAAATTAGGAAAATAAGCATCTACCCACAGACAAGTAACCAACAACTGCAGCATCAATATTTAAACAGGTCAGATAAAATAACTCTAAAAACCTGATCGATATCCAGCCCATCTAGCGGTATCACCTAAAAACAGAAGGCCACTCCCAAGTGAGGCAAATGTGTTCCACCTCCCACTCCAGTTTTCATGGCCCTGGATTAGGTATACATAAAAAAAAGAAAATTCAGAAACACTTTAGGGATATTTTTTGCTGGTCTACAAAGGAAAGCAGGGGGTTCACTGGTCTCAAATTTGAATGTGCATAATGAGACTGATTGGAACATAATTCTATTTTAACTTCACATTACTGTCAGATACAGAACGGTTTAGGATGTTGCATAATATAAAATACAACAGTAAATGTGTGAAATGAAGAATCAAATTAACTTTATTATGTTCAGAGACAAATGTAATACAAAAAAGTAAGGCTAAAGTTTACCATGTACATACACATACCATATATCATACACACATGTACACTATGCCTCAGACAGTGAGTTTTTCATAAGAGATACATATCAACAAACTAGATGGAAAATGTCTTAACCCCTGTTTTATGAAACATATCTGTTCATACTGTAGAACGGTATTTACATTTTACCCATCAGTAATAAGGAGGTCTTTCTCCCTGATGAGATTCTGACCTAAAATTTAGAAAGGTATTTTATCTGACAACACAGGTCGTAGCGTACACATTGTGGTTTTGCACTTTAAAGTTAGCTATTCTGTTTTCTAGTGCATCATAGACTAGTCAGTTCTCAGTAGGTATTTGAGTGGATAACTGTATTAGGAAATAATATAATAAAAATATTGCTAGAAAGTATGATGTTGATGTAACACGAAAGCACCATTCCAGACATTGCTAAGTATCATAAACATTTACTGAGACAAGAATAATTTCAAAATTTCTATGGCACAGTAAAGAGTGCCCAGAAATAACTAAACTGAATTCACAATAGTCTGAACATACTGGCCATATAAATCACATTGTTACAATTAGTTTTTACTTCTCGCTGTCTGGCAAAATACATGAATAATTTGCAATTTAATTACAAACATAAGGTAACTGAATATTTGCTTTCTAGAAATGAATCATGCAGCATCATTATTAATTTAGGAATTTTGTCTCACCATAGTATGCAATCATCAGCCGTCTCATTATCCAGCTGACATGTTCAGTCTCCGAGACTGAAAGCCAGTTGTGGAAGCCCATCATCTAGGCAGTCATATGGGTTTTTACTTAGCTCTATCCTCTGTGGCTCAGTGTGGTAACCTGACTGCTTTGAGTCCCCCAGTACCAGTCTAGTGAATGACTACATCTCAAAATGTGTAGATGATGTAACACTCACCAAGTGCATCACCATACGTGCAAACCAAAAGCCATGGCTAACCAGTGAAGTGTACAAACTTGTAAAAGCTGGGAATGCAGCATTCAGATCAAATGACATGGATCCTCTAAGGGTTGCTAGAGCCAAACTGAGCAAAGGTGTTAAGGATGTGAAGAGAAGCTATGGCAGGAAGATCCAGGGCCACTTTAGCAACCAGAGGGATACCAGACGACTATGGAAGGGCATACAAACCACCATTTACTACAAACCTGTGTCAGCCTCATCCAATGACAGTACAGACTTTTTGAACCAACTGAACATCTTCTTCAGCAGGTTTGATGCAGATAACAAAACAGTGGCAAATAAACTACCTGTTGACAAGGGTGAAGCAGTGCTGAGCCTGAACACAACTAATGTCATCAGAACCTTAAAACGGGTCAACCCGAGAAAAGCAGCTGGCCCAGATAACATCATGGGTAGAGTACTAAGGGAATGTACGAATGATCTGGCACCAGTACTCATGTACATCTTCAATACTTCTCTACAACTAGCCAGTGTACCAAAATGCTTCAAGAAGATGATCATCATTCCCTTACCCAAAAAACCACAACCGACAACTCTAATTAACTGCTGACCAGTGGCTTTAACCTCGACAGTGAAGAAATGCTTTGAGAGGCTGGTTAAAGATCACATAGCCTCAAACATACTAGTGACTCTAGACACATTGCAGTTTGCATACAGGACAAACCATAGTACAGTGAATGCCATCTCCCTAGTAGTCCACAAAACTTTGACCCACTTGGAAGGCAAGACGTGCTATGCAAGACTACTATTCATAGACTTCAGTTCTGCCTTCAGTACTGTCATCCCTCAGAATATGATAATGAAACTACTAGAGTTGGGCATCAACTCCCACTTATGTAATTGGATTCTAAGCTTCCTGGAAAGGCCTGATAGGGTATGTGTGGGTGACAACAGTTCCGACAGCATAACCCAGAATACAGGAGTACCACAGGAGTGGGTCCACTCCTATTCACCTTGCTGACACATGACTGCATGACCAGACATGACTCCAATAAAATCATCAAATTCATGGAAGACACCACAGTAATAGGTGTGGTCAGAGATGGAGACAAGATGGAGAGGAGAGGAGACGGCCTACAAGAATGAGATAGAACATCTGTCGGGCTGTTGTGACAACAACAACTTAGTGCTGAATGTCAGCAAGATTAAGGAACTGATTGTGGGTTTCAGAAGGTCTCAAGAACCACACCAAATTTGAGAAAGAAAGGGTCAAAAGTACAAATTTCTGGGAGTACATATAACTGAGGAACTGTCTTGGTCAGTCAATTTATCTTACATGGTCAAAAAACCTTAGCAACACTTGCATTTCCTAAGGAAACTGAGGGAGGCAAAACTATTGAAGACCATCCTCCAAACTTTTTACAGGAGTACCATCAAAAGTGTCCTTACCAATAACATCACTGTCTAGTATGGGGGCTGCAACACCTCCGATCGTAAGGCTTTTAGGCGAGCTGTAAGGACAGCAAAGAAAATCATTGGTTCCTCTCTTGCACCTCTGGAAGACCTACATGAATCACACTGCATCAGTAGAGCCAGGAAGATATCCAATGATCCTTTGCATCCTGCAAACAGTATGCTTTCCCACCTCTCTTCAGGTAGGAGATACAGAAGTATGCACTTTAGGACTTCTAGACTTAACAACAGTTTCTTTCCTCTCTCCATCTGGCTACTGAACTCTTGTGAAAAATGAGCTAGGAGACTGTCAATGCATTCTTCCCCTCCTACCATGTAGTCATGCTGTTTATCTGACTGTACAGATCTTTACTTATCCAGGCTTTGTTGCACTATAAGTATTAAGCTTTTTCATGTGCAATAACTAACTTGATGTGTATATTTAACATTGGTTCACACCTTACCTTACTGTAGGACTCTATGAAGTGCAATATAAATCACACTGTGCAATATTCATGCTGATTATTCCATATGCTTCTTAGCTCTTATGTTATAGTAATGCTATGCACATGTTGTTATTCAATTCTATTTATATGTAAAGTGTGTCTGGTCATTATGTTATTATTTTGTTATATGTTTACTTTTATTTTTATTATATTATTTTCTCCTTCTTCTCTCTATGTATGTTTTTGCACTGGGAACGAAGCATCACAATTTCATTCAGCTACTCTGTGGTGCAGTTCTGATTGACAATAACGTTTTCTTTGACTTTGACATGCTCTTTCACACATGAGTTGAATTATGGGTACTGTGTACAACTGCACAGCTTGGTGGGTATATATGTCCTGACCCGTATTTGTTATCATCAACTCCCTTTTTTATAGTTTCTACATGGAGTCAGGGTGTTGCATCAACTGTCATCATTTCTCTCAATTTAATGTCACTCTCCTACGTTCTTCAGTAGTCATGCCTGACTATCGTAGGTCTTCTCTCACACAATCCATCCACTTCTTTGTTGGATGCCTTTGTTTCCTGTTGCCTTCTTTCTGTCTGTTGCAAATCTTCATCAGATTGTCTTCTATTTTCCTGCACGTGTGCCTGAACCACCATAATCTGTTCTCTTCAACCTTCTCTGCAATTGGAGTTACTTGGGCTTCTGCTCTGTTGTCATCATTTCTTCTTCTTCTGTTCCATAGTGTGTATCCTCCCACCTGTCTCAGGCATGTCATCTCTATCATCTCTATCTTTCTCAGCTGCTCTGCCTTCACTGACCATGTTTCTGTACCATGCAGTAGTAGTGGTCATGTACCTTACTCAGCTCCTTCAGCATTCTTCTGTCACCCACTACTCCTGACACCCTGTGCTGCAGCCATAGACTGACAATGATGCTACTGAGTAAGAAAAAATTATAATATTTATAACTATTCTGAAGGGAAGAATTTGTAAACTGATATCTGATTTACCTTGCAAGTTAAAGAATGTGAAAGTGTCTAAGGGCTTTTGAAGCTGCTAATGCCTCAGAAGGACATTTTGTTTCTGCCTGCTGTCTCTTTTAAAGTGCTTTGAAAGCCGATAAAACACTTCACTTTTTTTGTAACTGGCAGTATGTGTCAGCCTCATCCAATGACAGCACTGACTTTTTGAACCAACTGAGCATCTTCTTCAGCAGGTTGGATGCAGATAACAAAACAGTGGCAGATAAACTACCTGTTGACCATCCTTAAGAGAAAGAAAATAGCTAAGTGCAAACACACAGTCTGTGGCTGCGTACTGTGAATGCATGCACAATAACACAATGACCCCAACATCCCACCAATGAAAGATAACCCAGCACCAGATCCTCTTATTAATATCTAATACAAAAATGACCCACCAGTGCAGAAATGACCACTGAGGATAAAGAGTGCATGAATCAGTTCTGGCCATGTCTATGAAGCAGCAGCAGATGGAAGACATTGTGCAGAACCAGTACATACCACTGACATATTAGTATTGATAAGGCACATAATGCTACATTCACCACTGAATTTTACAAGTGGCACTGTACTTCATAATTGCATATGTAATGTGGTCAACAGCATACTTGTCCTAATGCTTCGAGTGTAACACCATCATATATTCAGCTTACATATACCAGTGGATGGAAATAACAGTAGACTCATCTTGCAATCATAGATATTGGAATTATACTGACCCTTATTAGTCTTGCATTTACATCTTGAGAACGCAGTGTATCATTTACCTGTCCTGCTGATATGGTAATGTACCAGAGAAAAGCATGCTTTCCTATAAAGAGTGATTTGCTGCCAAAAGTAAGTCAACACTATGCACATACCATTTTCTCCACATCGGTCACATGTCAATGTAAAAATGTGACATAACTGCAGAAAAACTTTAAAGAAGCATGTATCCCATATTTCCCATAATTTGACTACTAAGCCATTTTCCTCCATCTGAAATATGCTTGCATTTATATTCATCTTGAAGCGTATTATTTAATTGCAATAATACATGAACAGAGTACTAAACCACAAATAGGTGTTACTGCCATGGCCTAGAGTCACATTTCTGGTGGTCTATACTAATAAGTATAATAAATATTTTATATGACATTGTTAGTCATGATAGGGGTTGTCAGTTAGGAAACCACACTGAGGCGAAACAAAACTACTGCAAAACAATGTTGTTGTTGGGGTGGAGACTAATGTGTTGACAGAGTGGTGTAGTTGCAGTGGTATGCTGTGTGCTTGAGCCATGTCTGGTATCTGTGTGTGTCCATAGTCTACTTCTATGGTGATTCAGTTTTATGAATCACTCTAATGTCAAACTATGTACATGGCACACTTTGCCAAACCCTGTTTAGAGGACTGTGCACTATAATTTATAAATATAATGCTGAGCTATTGCATCATCCATGTTAGTATATGTCTCTCCACACAGCACATATAAAATTAATATTATTTGCAATCTAACTTGTCTTTGTCTACTGTTTTGTAAGATGTTGATATTTTCATTTCTTTGATAACACGAAAATAAATGTTATAACAGTTCAAAATTTTCCATTTAAAGGAGTAGTCCTCATTATTTTAGTTCTGGTAGTCAACCACCAGTTTGTCAGATGCCACTGAGTGAAAATTCTCTTTCGTTGAATGTAGATACTGGTCAAGTAAATGTTTTTGTCAAGAGTAGGTGCACATGTGGGATGGATGCCTGTAAGCATGGCGTAGGTCTATATCTCTTTGTTTCCATGTAAGACAGATACCAACAAGGCTGTATGTG
>NC_056741.1:864682194-864699694 GCF_019279795.1 Protopterus annectens | reverse complement strand
TGGTCAGAGGACGGTTTACCTGTACAAACATAATTGTGATGAGAACATTTGTTAGTAATAATAATAATGAAATAGTTTTCTAAACATGATTAAGATGTTTTGAGAGCAGGTAAACATCACAAGAATTTTTTTTTGTAAACTTATATATATATTCCACTAAATACACTTTATCCTGTGGTCCATCTTTTTGTATATCGTTCCAGCTATCTTATGTAATCTGATGATATTCATCCACTCTCAGGAAGCAAAATTATTTCACTATTACTGCTAACTTTGCCTTGTGATTTGTCTTTAGATGAGGTACAACTACGTAGGATAGCTTACAGTCTTCATTATTGGGAGACTGCCTTGTTAACTCCCCCCAACACACACACACACACACACACACACACACACACACACACACACACACACACACACACACAGTCTTCTTGAGCCCGAAATTATTTCACCAAATATAGTTGCAAAACTCGGTTTATTCTCCAAATAGCAGGAAATATTCGTAAAAAAGCTTGCTAACAAACCGATAGCAGCAGAATAGCAACAGCAAAAATCTCCAATAAAACAGATCCAATATATCGTGGACTTTATCAAACCAAAGTGTTTCACCATTTAGGCTGTTTAAATAACAGTCCCATTCATCCCTTCAATTAAAAAGCACACACTGAAATTGAATCAGTCCATTGCATACATAATTAACCATATAATAACCCACTTTCAATGTAAAAATAACTATAAAACACATAGAATCCTTGTGCATAACTGATTTAGCATGAATCAAAGTATGAGTGCTTTGATTTTTAGTATGGGTGCCAAAGCAAAGTGTTTGTTCATACCTGGTGGGTACATTGCTCCCAATTTGGTCTGCCATCTAATCTCACTATTACAAATCCTGTTACCCCAGTCCCCTCCCCTAGGATCTCTCAATACAATTTCCAGGATTCCAAACTTAAAACTAGCTTGTTCTGTACAGGTCAATGTGTGTTTAAATAGGGAGGTGTTGAGCTTCTTGGTTTCAATGGCGTATAGATGTTCATAAATATGCTTCCGGAGCACTCTCTCTTTTTTTCCCACATAAAATCCTTTGCACCCTGAACATATGCTCAGGTAAACTAAACCCTTACTGTTACAATTACCATTGACCAGATGGACTGCAGTCTGGAATTCACCTACAATAATGTGTGTTCTCTCAAAAATGTATGGACAGTACTTGCATGCTCCACATTTCTGAGTCCCTTTCTCTCTATCCTTTAAGGACAAGGGATGTTCCAAATAATATTTCATACTGGGTCCATCCTTGTGCACAAACAAAGGTGCAGCACCCAGTAAGCTATACACCTCACTATTACCTTCCATTATAACCCAATTCTTTGAAATAATGTTCCTGTTTGCCCAAAGTTGCCATAGTGTGTAACCATGGCTTTGGAAAAATTGTTATCCTGGTTCTTCCTTGATTCTTCAGGGGTCCTATCATTACCTAATAGAGGAAGACACCCCCCCCCCCCATTCATTAAGAATCTCTTCCCCCAAAGGATAAACCAATTCTTCAGGGTAACCCCTATCCAAAAATATTTGTGTGAGGTTACCCAACTCACATTTGAGGTCAACCATAGTAGAACACATTAACATGTTATATTGTAGCAGAACTGTTAGTAAAAGTCTATACTGCTATGCAGGACTTTCAAAAATGTTTTCGTTTAAAAATAGCAACTGATGTTTTTCATTCCCTGCATCATTAAACTATTCCCTGTATATCACCCTCTCCCTATGAAAGAAAATCATTTATTCATATAACTACTGATACTCCTCCACTTGCTTATTATGTCGTTATGTTCAGCTGTTTTTTTCAAAGACCTTCCTTCCCTTTTGGACTTGCTCCACGTCTTTGAAACAGTTGAAAGTTTCTCACTTCTTCAGCTCATGTTTTGCTGTACTGCCTGACTTGTGCAGCAATACGTATTGATAACATTACCAGCCTTTCTAAGAACTTACAGGCTATCATCATGTACTCAGGACCACACTGATGATAGGTGACCCACATCATTCAGGATGTTAATGATTATGTCTTGGGCAGCATAATATCATTTCAGAGGTTATACTTTAGCTTCTCTAGTGTTTATACTTTCTTCCTGTATGCCGGTGTCACATGACATGTACAAAAGGCTGCTGCAGAATACAGGCACTGTTTGGCTGCTTCATTTTAGCTGTGTAAGAAGTACATAGTGGTTGTTCATCCATCATCCTAGATGGAAAACTGCTGTCCTATGCATTGTAGGCCTTCTACTGTACACAGCCACAAAGAAACTGAGTACATTCTCATCCTGACATGGGTTACCTGTGTGGTTAGTGGTAGGTGTACATCAAATTTGGTAATCTGCCTGAGTACTGGAAAAGTATTTCTCCATTAAGTGCACTATACATAGTACCAGCCTTACTGCTGCTCCCTTCAGTCACTAAAATTGTATTTGGCCCTGGAAAATATTGCAACATGCAATTGTATAAAAAAATAGAAAAACAAACAAACCAAATCTTGCAGCCTGAAAAAATGCCGTACTTTTGAAACTAAAATTTATTGTTAGCACGTTCGCCACCTTTCATTAAAGGAAATTCTTCAGACATTTGTAATAGCTCAATTTACAATTTAAATAGTCCCAAGTTGATGACATCATGGACCTCCCATTATCCAAATTCAGCAAGTATATAAGTAAATACATTCAGATTTCTTTGTGTATAAAAACTTTTTAAAACACAAACAAATTCTTTACTGATATTAATTACAATAAAAATGTCAAATATTAAATGCCCCACATAGAAATGTTTTTTACCTGATTAATGCTTTAAGTTTTAAAATACATTTCAGGGAACAAGAATCGTTCAACCCAGGGTAGGAAAAGGCATTTACTCTCAGTTGCCATAGCAACTCCCTCTCCTCGAGTCTTAAAGCCCAAGGCCCCCTCCTGGGATTCAGATCTATTTTCTCAATAAATACAAAGCCAACTGTGGGTAAATCCAGCATTACCCACACCCAGAAGTGGGTTATTGCTATTATACAATGACATTATTTAAGAAAAATAATAATTACTTTTCTTAAATAATGGCATTGTATAATGCCTCCTTGCTGCCCTTCCGCAGCTGTCTGGTATTCTGCGGCAGTTCTGATGTACTGCGCATGCGTATGCCTATGCAGTACATCAGAGCTGTGGGCAAAAGCAACAGAGAAAGCAAGATCTCCGTATTTTTTACAAACTGTTTCGCTATGTTAAATGGGTTTAACATAGCGAGACAGCTTTAAAAAAAACAATGGAGTCTCCGTTGCTTTTTTTAAAGCTGTCTCGTTATGTTAAACCTATTTAACATACCGAGACAGTTTTGAAAAAAGCAACGGAGAAAGCAAGATCTCCGTTGCTTTTTACAAACTGTCTCGCTATGTTAAAGGAGTTTAACATAGCGGGACAGCTTTAAAAAAAGCAACGGAGAATCTCTGTTGCTTTTTTTAAAGCTGTCTCGCTATGTTAAACTCTTTTAACATAGCGAGACAGTGTGAAGCAACGGAGATCTTGCGTTCTCCGTTGCTGTAAAAAAAGAGTTATAGTAATGGAAAAAGTCCGGGCGACCAGACCTTTTTCCATTACTATAACTCTGATTTACAACGTGCACGCTGACCATTCAGCATGCACGTTTTTGAATATTAATGGGGGGGGTCATTGTATAATCCACATTAAACTGCATCACATAATATATTCCCATCACATGCTACTTAATTCACTGCTCCTTTTAGACTTTTTTTGGTACTATTCTGTACACAGCTTTTCTCACATGTACAACTAGTATAATGAAACATGATTTACGACAGTACATTGAAATGTAGTAATGGCATGAATATCAAGGCAGCTTCACTGTATCCTTTTAAACATGCTAGAATGGACTGAACTCCATAAACACCTTAAGCTCTTACACCTCAGCTGTGCTTTCAGTGCTTTATAATACGAGCAGGTAATGTCTTGCACATCACTTCATGTGATACACATCCACAATGTACTATCCTTACAGTCTTCATTTTTTCTCTCTGCTTAGAGTTGTAACTCATCAAAAATGATCTTTTCAAAGCCTATCTTGCCTACATTTGGAAGCCATCATTGTGCAAAATTAGAAACTTCTAAAACAAACTTAAATTTAAGAAAAAGGATTTACCTGGATCTACATATAAACTGGTCATACACTGAAGAATAGGTATTACCAGAATGGTGAGATTCAACAATAGTTCCATATTTGGTTTTCTTTTCTTTCCAAATGTTAGTCACTGTTTTCTTTATTTCAAATTGCGAATCACTTATTACGTTTATTTTTTTACTTTTAGATATCATAAATTCATATTTTTAAGTTTAATGTACATCTGTTATTATGTGTTGTTCAGTACTATAACTGCTCTGTTATTGTAGACTAATAAACATCTGCAGAAAGTGTTTCATTTGTTTTACTCATGTCTCTGCACTCCGTATATTCAACATGGTGCTATGCATAAAGTGTGATTTGATTGTTATGCATAAAGTGTTATTCAATTACTGCCACTTTTATCTTATTTTTTAGGGTAACTTTTCAGTCTTCTTTCCTTGTGCCACTGAAAATGGTGTCTTGCTCAGTTGAAACTTCACTGTCAACAAAAATAATCTAAACATGCACGCACACAGACACACACACACACACACACACACACACACACACACACACACACACACACACACACACATTTTTGTGTATGTGTGTGTGTGTGTGTGTGTGTGTGTGTGTGTGTGTGCGTGTGCGTGTGTGTGTGTGTGTGTGTGTGTGTGTGTGTGTGTGTGTGTTGTGGAGCTTTTCTCCCCAGGCCTCCACTGAAAGTGGGTCTGTTGATAAATAAATATATATTGAAGTATTCCATATAAACGTTTTTAATGTCAGCAGACGTAACTGAATATTTATATATTTCATATGATCGCTACTGTTGCCATTACTTTGTAGGGAGGGGTACTTTGCCCATTCCCTGCTGTTGTGCAAATTCAGAGTTGATACATATGTAATTAGTGGGGGGATGTGGGATTTTTTTTTTTTTTACTTTCAATCCTTTGAGATCACTAGTTTGGTGTTTGCTGTTGTGTTACTGTGATGTTATGAAGTACATCCATATTTCTCTATCTATATGGATACCTATAGACACACACACACACACACACACACACACACACACACACACACACACACACACACACACTGTAACACTTTCTTCTTTCCTAACTTATCTGTTTTTTATTTAACAAGCCACACAAAGTTATTGCTCTCTTGGATGAGGAAACCCTTCCATCTGTTACAGACTTTTCAACTAACTATAATTTTCATGATTCCTGAATGAATCTTACCACTTTTTATTTTTTTGCTATACCAGAAGAAAGAATTTTTTTCAGTTAGGGAGCTGAGGGGTACTGGTTTTATATCATCACAAGTGACCCATTTTTTGGAAATTCTGATTAAAGTAAGTAGTTTATGCCACACTAGGCAAGATCATGTTTTTAAGTGTGTGTGTGTGTGCGTGTGTGTGTGTGTGTGTGTGTGTGTGTGTGTGTGTGTGTGTGTGTGTGTGTGTGTGTGTGTGTGTGTGTGTGTGCGTGTGTGTGTGCAGTTAATACCGTATTTTATACTATGAAGGCAGCACTACAGCAAAAATCTCCATTTGCTAGCTGCAAGAAGATCCATGATTTGGTTATCCTTAAACTGATGCCCGTATGTCAGTTTTGAACCATGATTACATGTTGTTCACATTCACACTAGGTGCCAGGCTTGCATTATCTTTTCCATCACTGCTGCATATAGATAAGTGTGGTAATGTTCACAGAGCAATGACCCATGGCAACATTAAAAAACACTTATTTCTTTGGCATTATGCATCCCTGCACCACTTACATTACTGGTAAATAGACTGGATACACAGAAGGCATTCGATTGAGTTGAATAGACTTCCGTGTTTAAAGTACTACCTAAAATCACATTTCCTTCGCTCTACACCAGTGATGTAATTCATTTATACCGTGTTTCCAGAACTCATTTTAAAGCTAATGGCAATGTATCCATATCCATGCCATTTCCTCCTACAAGGATAACAAGACAGGGATGCCTCTTTTCACTGAGTCTTTCTAACATATTTATAGCAATCGTAGTGCAACAGAGTCATTACAGTGCTTCAGGAGTTTCAGCCATTTCATCACATATTAATGTCATTGTTTAATTTGATGATTTAATGATTCCACCTCAGCTGAGGTATAGCACCCTTTCTCAACTGCTGTTTGTCAGGTTAAAAAGTAAATGAGGCAACATCAACATTTACAGAATCCCTTATAATCCTTGTTTGTAGAGTAAAGCCCAAATCTTATTTAATTGGAATAGTACTTCCATAAAATATGCAGGCAGAGATATTTTGACTCCCATATCTTATATGAAGTCAAGGTTACATTTGTCTTAATTATCAGCCCAAATAATTCAAGCTGTCAATGTATTTATTCTTCCTCACTTTAATCTACTTGTCTTACATAGTCTTATCTTTTCCTCCAACCAACCACCTACAATAGCTTTTATCACATATGACCAAATTTATCTGGGGGTGTTAAGACTTGCCAGTTCTACCCATAATTTCTGTAGCCTTAAAGCACGTTAGCTCTTCCAGATTTAACCATTATAAACTGTTCAGTTTGAATTGTTTCACTACTTATTTTATCCAGCATATATGACTTCTTAGAAATCTGTAGGTCTCATTTCTAGCTTTTTATCCCTTTTGCCATATGTGCCTTCTTCATATTAAATAGTTTACCCAATTTTCCACTCATAGATCTAAAAAAGCCTTAAATAAGACTCTTGTCAAAACAAAACATCTTAATTAGCTTTGTCTTCTTTTTCTATTAATAACCATTCCGTGTTTTCTACCCGCCAAGAATGATAGAGATTTCTGGCATTGGTCAGTTAGGTTATAAGCAGATGATGCCAATACTGTTTTCTCCTTCTGGGACCTTCAGCAGAAATATTTCCTAATTCTCAAATCTTTTGTTATCTAAATTAAAATTCTGTTAAGGACTAAATGAACTGTGTTTGTTTCATCACTACCTCCATTCTTTATTAGTGTTATACCGCATGCAAACATTTACAGGAACTTACCAGAATAAAGCCTTTATATTCCAAGCCTATAAAGTCATTTAGTCTGGCATACCAGACTCTGTGTTTTCACCTGAAGTGCTTCATATTTAAAACTTGATCACCATTTGACTACAAAACAGGGAACCATAACTACACTTCCTCTCAGATTCTTCAGAGTTGAAATACTTCTTGCAGTGTTTCACAGCCTCTTTCATAGCCTCAGCCAGCAGATCACAGTGTTTCTGAACATCACCTGCAGTGTTACTGGCTTAATGATGCTTGAATGTGGTATGAGCATCATGAGAACACAGTTTTAAGACTTTCCACTATCTTGTCTTTCTTATACTCACTAGATATGTTGAAGCAAAAATTGTAAAGCTCAATGATCACTTTAACATAACAGAGGAATTATTCATTATCTCATCTTGGGGCACAAAAGGTTGGGCTAAACATGAAATTCAACTAGTGGCTCTAATTATTCTGGCAAGAAAAAGACTATCATTCAAAAAATAAAACCCTTTTTGGTGTTATTCATTTAATTACTTGCTCAAGACTCAGTTATAAATGGAAATTGTTTTTCTGCCCATATGTACCCTTCATCTCCTGCAACTGTCAAATGGCTTCCCAAGCTGACAGATTATTATATAGTCACAATACTCTTCAGACTCTAACACTCATGTCTAGCTCTTTCATTCTTTTTATAGCTTCTCTGTTTCATCGGCAGTGATGTCGGACTAGGAGCAAATTTTCATCTTTTCACTCTGTTTAACTTACATTGTCAGTTTAAAATGAGTTTTACATGCCTTTATCCAGGAACAGGAAGCCCTTGGTCTAATTGTGATCAGATAAGTTATTTTTTATGAAAATTTTATTTCCAACATAGGATATATATATATATATATATATATATATATATATATATATATATATATATATATATATGTATAGATATATACATATTGTTGTTATTCTACTTATTCCCCACTTGATACACAGTTTGGATGCCCCCCACCAACTTCTCAAAAACTTAACACTGCAGTATAATCATGAGATGAAATGAGACCCAGGGAGTGAGAACATGGTGAGGATCAGTGGACAGGTTGAAGGCAGCCATTGTAAGACTGCAATTGGTGAGCATTCCCAGCCTTGGAGGACATACATGTAATGAAGTCAGCAAACCTCTCCCTAAGATTATTGTTGGCCAGTGAGTCTCCTGGTCTCCAGCAGTGGTTGCACAAGCAGTGGTCCCTTCTCCACCCTCTTCCTAGGATAACAAATCAGGCCCCTTTACCTTATCCCAACTAACAACCACAGCCCATTTCTAAACTCTGGTCATCAGTGGCATAATGGACTCCTAGTCTCTTTTCTGTCCGTCCAGTTTTAATATGGAGTTATATTTAAGAATGTTAAAATTCATTAGCATGCTCACTTTATCTGTTTGATAAACCTATCCTTTATATATCTAGACATTAATAACTAAGCAAACAAATAAGCATACAAATACAACCATCAAAAGGGACAATTTCTTAATCAAAGAAATGTCTAGATTTTGGAATAACTTACAAAGGATTTCAGAAACTAAGTATGTAAATCATAGAAAGGGGAGCTAGACAAAGCCATTGTTCTAAGACAATATAGGTTAACTTGAATGGCTTCCAGGTTCCTAGAACACATAATGCCTTGAGCTTATGTAAGTAAACTATGAAGCTCATGACTTGTCATAGCATTCTGTCTGGGTTTCCTATAAACATTATGTAAGGTATTAAGGAGTTATTCCTACAGTGGTAGTTTTGCCTGTTCCTAATATATAAAAGGTTGCCCATTAAAATAAATACATAAAATCAAGTGATATTGTATTTGATGAAGAAATATAAAATTTTATGATTGCTAGAATATATCAGTAACTGTAACAAAGAACAACAGCTATAATTCTATCATTATGTTCAAGCAAAACCTCTCCTACCCTGAAACTAAATGGCATATAAATGGTATATAAAAGCTGATATGTTTAACACTGTAAAGTATTTATGATTTTTTTTTTACTGAGGATTGCTTGTCAGTGACAAATAAAGGCTTTTTGCTTTGGATCAATACCCAGGTTTCATGATTTTTGGAAATTATTGTGACTGAGCTCATCAATGAAGTTTTAAGACTATTAGTTTTTCTGTTTTTTATATGCAAATATAAGTTACACTAGGTAACAAAACAGGATGGAATTCTTTCTACAGACCAAAATCTACTTTGGATAGACATTTGGTTGTGAGATGCTCAGTTTAGGATGTTTTGATTCTTCATTGAAACGTATAGGTTCATAGGTTCATAGGTGTGTACTAGGCTAATGGCCCTAGAGCCTTTACAAGCCTAGCCCATAGGATTACCCTGGCATCATGCCACCCAACCTTAGTTCCTAGTGCCTTTGTTGACCAGAGCCACTGGAGTGATCCCTGGGGTGAATTTTCTATTTCCCATCCACTCATCAAGATTTCTCTTGAAGAGGGCCACTGAGGTGTTCTGCTTGACATGTATTGGAAGTCTATTCCATAGGATGGGCAGTCTCTGGGTTACGAACCTGTCCCTCCAGCATGTTCTGTTGATTGTGGTAATGAGGCTGAGGTCTCTGGAGCATGTGGTGCAGAGGAATTGGGATTTCTTCAGCTGTAGCATTTCTAGCAGGGCTGGGTCAGACATGGCTTTGTAAGTCAAGCAGAGATCGCCTCTAAGATGGTGATATGAGACAGAAAATATTTGGGGTTTTTTGAGTCTGTCCATATAGGACAAGTATTTAAGGCCTAGGATCCTCTTTGTGAGGTACTTTTGTGGCCTCTCCAGTTGTTGCAGGTGTCTAGTGAAGTATATGCCAAATGGGGCATTGTACTTGATGCTTGGCCTAATGAGGGAAGAGTAGAGGGAGACAATGTCCTCTTTCTTCCTGGATGCAAAACCCTTAGTAATGAGATGTGCCACATAGAAGGACTTTCTGACCACAGTGGCAATGTAGTGGCCAAAAGTGAGGTAGCTATCAACCTGTGTTCCCAGATCTCTTAAAACGCCTTCTGTGTTCAGTGGACTACCATCAATGTGGTAATTCAAGGGAACCGTGTTTTTCCCAAAGGGGATGAAGACACATTTTTTGGCATTGAGCTTAAGGCCATGGTTTTGACACCAGTCGTTGGTCTCATTCAGGCCTTTCTGTAGGATGTCAACATCACTTGGGGAGTTAATAATAGCTCCCAACTTGCAATTGTCTGTGAACTTTGTCAGCAAGAATCCCTTTGTGTTGGCCTGGACTTCAGAGACGTAGATAAACAGGAGAGGACCCAGGACCGAACCCTGTCAGACTCCACTCGTGACTGGTCAGCAGTCTGACTTGGAGTCAGCCACTTTCACACTGTGGGTTCTATCTGTGAGCCATTTTGCAATCCACCTAGAGATATAGAAGTTGATGCCTAGCTTAGTAAGTTTTTCTATGATTCCTGAGTGGGGAATGGTATCAAAGGCTTTGGCCAGATCAAGGTAGGCTGTATGAACCACCTTATCTTCATCCACAGCTCTGGTGACTGACTCAATGAAGTCGACCAAGTTGAGCAGGCATGATCTACCCTTCACAAAACCAAATTGTGTAGGGTCCAGTGTTTGGAGATTCCCTGTATCCTTGTTTATTAGCTCCATGATGATGCATTCCATAGCTTTGCATATCAGACTCATCAGGCTAATGGGACGATAGTTCCATGGGTCTGTAGTCACTCCTCCTTTGTGGAGAGGGATGACTGTAGCAGTGTGCCATTCAGTAGGGACAAAGCCTGAAGTGAGGCTGTGATTGAACAGGGCACAAAGGTGAGGTGCCAGTTCACTCTGTACTTCATGTAGAACACAGCCAGGGATACTGTCAGGTCCCATAGAAGCTGTATTATTGGCCTTGGAGAGTGCTGTTTTAACCTGTGCAGCAGTAATACTGGGTGCCTGGCAATCTACTGTTATTGTGATTGGCCCTTTGGGGGGGAGAGGGGTAAAGTTAGCACTGAATCTGTCTGCCAGTATATTGGCAATATCTGTCAGCTTGGTATAGGAGGTACCATTGTGCAGTAGCTCAGAGCAAATCTGGGTATTGCCATGGAGATTCTTTACATAACTATAGAAGGCCCTGTGGTTCTCTTTACTATCTGCTGCAATTCTGTTTTTTAGATAGCTTTAGAGGATTTGATGAGGGATCTCAACCTTTTGTTGAGGCTGATAAGGGTGTTTTTCCAGTCTTGGTACTTCACCTTATTCCACATCAGTTTCCTCCTTCTATTATAGAGCTTGTTTATGGCAGGGGACCACCAGATTGGCTTCCTCTTTTTTGAGGACAGCGTCTTAGTTCTATTGGGTATGGTGAGATCCATGCATTTGTGTACAGTGCATTTTTGTATGATTTGACGGTCATGCAACTATTCTCCATTTACATGGGTGCAGTGAAGTTAGCTATCTCTGTTTTAGGAGCCCAAAGTTAGTTTTGGAGAAGTTTTTCATGGTAGTTATCTTTGATGGGGGGTGGGGGGGTGGGAGGAATGTGGATTTCCAAGGTGATTCGTTTGTGATCAGATCTAACCAGGGAGGAGTTGACTATTGGTGTAGAACAATGGTCGCCCATGAAAGTCCTAAACTGCAACTATCAAGGACTAATCAGAGGAATTTGGGGGGGGGGAGAGTTTAAATGTTATTTTTATGATTAAACTTTCACATTATGACAAAGTGACAACCTTTATGCAACATTAAGTGCATATAAGTAGGCATTCAACTAAACTAGTTCTTTAAAACCTGTAAAAGTAGTTTTTGCAGATACAGTTTGACCAAGTTACCTCAGTAGTAGCCTGTGTAAGCTGGTTGCCAACTTCTAATAAATAGTAAGCTACAAATTTGGTATGCTGTTTCAAAAACACATTGGACCGTTCATGGAACCCTACATGGGTATGCTAGCACTACTGTTATTCGCCATCTTTATTAACTCCCTTATGTCTTGTGTCCTAGACATTAAAGCTGGCTATCTGTCACCCTTTGAACTGATCAGCTTAAATTAAGAAAGACATAGAGAAAGAACTGATATTCATGATAAATAGTGTTCTTTTAGAACAGTTTTCACAGAATTGTAAGAAAGCATGTTCAGTCTTTGGATTTCCTAGACTACTCAGCTCCCATAAAAGCTAGCAGATACCATATCATAGAATAGAAAGGATAATCATTCTAAATATCTTGGTCTGCACTTAGATGAAACCATATCATTCCAACCATAAAGTGATACACAGAAAGATCAAATATCTGTGTTAATGTCTTACAGTCCAAGAAAGGGTACTGTCAAAGAGCTTGCTGCATCATCAGGTAAGGATATGCATTGCTTATAACACCATTTTCCTGAAAAAGGGATGTTCTTCAACCCCCCCCCCCATTTTCCTGAAAAAGGGATGTTCTTCAACCCCCCCCCCCACCAGTACTCTGTATGTGTTACTTTATGTTACCACTGGTCAACTGTAAACTATAATGTGTAACATTTAACAAACTGTGTAACTGTCACTGAACAGTTTGTGTGATTACAAAGCAACTAAGTTTTCAAAGTCCTATACTTAGAAACCTGCACCACTTTTACAGCTAATCTTAGTATTGGGGAGTTAGTACTTTTTATTAATGCACCCTAGAATGACAGGCCTAAAGCACACACCAGTGAATGAAGAGTCCATTCTCAGCAGTGGCTACATCTATCTACTCTACCTCTCCTATGGACATGAAGAGCTGACATGATCTACACCACTTCAAACAACCTACCTGTGATAGAGGGCCACATGTGATTTCATTGCCCCTAAACACATCTTAATTCCTACCCGGCTCAAGACCAGTCCCACATTCGCTCACAAGAGTTATACTTATTGGACTTCATGGTTCGGCCTTCTCCGTGGTTAATACGTACATTGTGCAATTTGTAGTATAGGCCGCAGGCATTACAAACGGGCTCGCCACTGGCATTCCTTCTCCATAGCGTGGTTGTAGTGGTATGACAGTTAGTGCACTGGGTACCTGCTCTTTTACTCACAATCTAAAGAAGACAGAAGAATACAAAAAGTAAATTAAATAAAGCACTTGGTTATACCTGTACCAAAGTGAGACATGAAATGTGTATGACTACTCATTAACTATGAATAAAGTCTTTAAAAATAATGAAAACATTTACAGCAACAAAGTTACAGATGTAAAAAGAAATTTACAAAATTAATGAAATAAAGTACTATATGAGTAATAACTAGTTTAAATTATTTAAGTGACCTGAAAACTGTCACAGTTCACAAAGACATTTCATTAAGGCCTTTCTGATTTATGTAGTAATAGAAAATACATAATTTGAAAAGGCAGGACTGAAGTGCTATCTTACTCATTCTGTAATTAAGCTCCAAGGTTCTCAGTCCAACATTGTATGCAGACAAGTATTACGGACCACTGGGTATGATGCCATCTTCATATACAGCTCTCTACAAAATGGTATTAATATGATATCTAGTACAAGTTGTAGATACTATTAAAACCAGCCTCTCTATGAGAACCGTCAGTCTTAAGAAAAAATGATGCAGCAGTTTTGGTACCATGCTCTGTGAAACTGATGAGTTAATTTGCACTGTATTCAAAAACAGAATTATTAAGATCTTGCCAGAAAACATTAGTTGAGGTCCTGAATTTATTTACCAAACTTTTGAAAACGGGTTGATAATCTTAAAATTGCATTGGGGTTATTGTCTACAAAGGATGCATCTAAGAGTATTAACAGCCTAACAGTCACATGAAACAAAAGTTATGACTCATGGAGATTGCAGGATGTTATCCATACTTCTACTAAACTAGGGAAGGAAACGGGAACCATTAGGTAACCCAGGATCAACATGCTCATTTTAAAGTGGCCAAGAAATCAACTCTTATGAAAGAGGGGGGTATTTAGAAAGATGCAGAATCCTAACATGCTGTGTTAAATAGTATGAATTACATAGGGCAGTGTAGGCTGATTCTGATGTCATATGCAGGAGTGCCAGCACAGGACCAGTATGCTGGGTAAAGGGATGAACTTAGTGACTGTGATAATGACAGTAATCATACTGCTAAAAATTGTGGTCATGTGACCCAAGGGAAAGCATTAAGGAGGTGATATTTCCAGTACTATTTGTGTTCACATGTGCAACAAAACATCTCATAGGTGGGCACTAACAGCAGCCAACAGAAGGGCACCACAGCAAAGTGGTGAGTCATTTTATTACAAAAATGAGGAGGAAAAGGAAAATATTAAAGTCAGAAGTGAGGAAGAGCAAAAAGAGGAGCATGTAGAAGGCCTACATGAAGGCTAGACAGGTGAGGAGATAATTTGCTTGCAGGCTCAGGTGCCCATTTCCATTTTATATAAGAAGGGTACAGGAGAAAGACAGGAAGGTACTAGTATGGGAGGAGGGATAGTATAGGTAAGGAAGTAGGGACAGACAATTAACCATGCAATGCAATCAGTGACATGGGAAGTATTGACACAAAAAAAGGAAGATGCAGACTGAAAGAGAGTAGTCATCTGGTGATGAGGAAGACTGGACTGCAAACAGAGAAGGGTGAGTGATACATAAGGCAGAGGAACACCATCATGGGGGATGGGGTTTGCCAGATAGGCCCAAAAGGGAACTCACCCAGATGTCAGTCAACTTCACGTCTGATGTCACAAGTGACCATCTCTGGTGTGCTAATGGACAGGCCTAACTGGAACTGAGCAGAGTTGGCAAACATGTCATCCTAGCTAACAAGATAGGCTCTAAAACATACTTGGCAATGGAAAGAATTGATTATCTGTACTATGATAAACTTGAGAAAAAAAACTACTGGTCATTGCTAGTATATCCCCTGAAGGAGTCTATATTAAAACCCCGAAAGATCTAAAACGCGAATGTATGTACATCGACACATAAAGGTCAATGTACATACACAACGAAACACGAAAACGGAGAAAATCAAAATGTCGAACGTGTTTCGTCAGCAAAACGCGATACATAGGTAAGTACAAAATAAAACAAAAAATACATTAACACGCAAGCCCCCTTGCACCCCCATGTGAGGGGCTTCACCCTCACACCCCCCTTCTTAAATATACCAACTCCGAGACCGCACTACAGTGGGGAAAAGGATATATTTCCTTATCCCCATCACCGCGCTGCTGACTAGGAAACACGTTCAGCGTTTTGATTTTCGCCATTTACATGTTTTGCTGTGTATGTACATCAACCTTTATGTGTCGATGTACATACATTCACGTTTTAGATCTTTCGTGTTTCTAATATGTAACCCCCCTGTAGTACAAGCAATA
This sequence comes from Protopterus annectens, assembly GCF_019279795.1. Classification (NCBI taxonomy): domain Eukaryota; kingdom Metazoa; phylum Chordata; order Ceratodontiformes; family Protopteridae; genus Protopterus; species Protopterus annectens. The sequence goes on along the minus strand of NC_056741.1, from coordinate 864,684,189 downwards.
AAGTTTGATAAATGGACTTTTCATCAGAATGGACCAATAAGCACTCAGATACACAATTTCAAGCATATTTTAAAGCTTTGACTTGAAATGGATGGCAAAAATAAAACAAAGTAAAAATGCTAGAAATTTTGGCAGAAAGACAAGATGAAAGGACATTGCCTAGTAGTGTAAGAGCATGGATACTGCAAAATTATGCCAATAAATCAGTCAAGCTAGTAATTTTAGTCGAATACTTATTAATTAATGACACAGTGTTTAGAAATGAACTGTCTACTTTTACAACAAAAATCCCTGAAAGAAATGTGCCTTCAGCTATGAAGAATATCATTAAGCAATTTATTAACTTGTTTCAAATAGGAGGGGAAGGTCACATTGAAACATTCTGTGTTACTAGTACTGAAGGGAATGCTAATAGCCGAAATGTAAAATGCATGTTTTAAAAGAAATAGTTTGTATGGAGTGCCATAAAGCAACCTCTAGGATAATATGCTATTACTGTGTTACAACCAAGCTAGTAAAATGTATTATATTTTTAAAAGGAAGCTTCAAGCTCTGCTAGACTGCGGAAGCATAATCTACCAACAATCCCCTGGTTTGTAAGCATACTATTAGTAAAGCCAAAACGTAGGGGTAATTTGCATTCGTGGTGACAGAAAAACAGTATATCCTTATACATTTAGACTTGCAGGTGGAATACAACCCATAGATAACACCTGAACAGCTGGAATGAAAGTTAGTCTGAGACCTTTCAGAATAACAGAGTCAGAAAAACAGTAAGTAAGAAAAGAAATTCAAAAAAATTTACTATCAACTAAACATGCAAAGAAGAAAATTTGACATTAGACAGCACACTTTCTTTATTAAGCCACTTCAAACAACTGATCAGTTCAAAAAATGTTCAAATTAGGCATGATAGTATAGTCACAAAATCAATGGATTTAATCCAATAATGTTAGCTCCTAAACATGAAGGAAGCATTAGATTTTGCAACAACTTTAGGACTCGGAATATCATCTCAAAATATGCCATCTCAAAACTATTCCATGCCTAGAATTAATAAATTAACAGAGAACCAAGAAAGGACAGATATTTGACAGCACTGAACTTGATGAAGGGATACTGGCAAATATCACTTAACCCCTCTATCAAAGGAAAAGTTTGTTTCAGTGCACAGTGTTTCCATTTGGCTTAAATGGAGTACCAGTTAGCTTCCAGATGCTGATGGATAACACACTGAACCCCGACTCCTACTGTGCTGCTACATAATGGGATGATGTGGTTATTCATTCAGAAAAGTGTGATTCTCACTTATCTAAAAAGTGCAGGCAGTGTTTGAATCTATAAGATGGGGAGATTGCACTATAAATGATAGGAAAGGAAAAGTGGGTATGGTGGAAGCCCAACACTCATAGCTCCTTATAGTAAAAGGAGTGGTAAAGCTACAAAATATAGAGATCATAACAAACTGGAATGTACTCTGTACTAAACAGACAGGTGTAGGCTTTCCTTGGGGTATCTGGGTGCTACAGAAAGCTTGTGCCTAAGGTTATGACTACTGCCTGTCTTTTGAAATATCTCACAACAGCAAAGGTCCTCTCAAAGTGTAATGGTGTTTTGAAGGAGACAGAGCATTTAATTAACTAAAAGGCATCCTTTGTTCTGAACATATGACTATAACACGAGATTTTACTAAAACGTTTATGCTACATACTAATGCATATACTAACACTAATGTATAAGAGGCATGTTTGGGGAAAGTACTATCTCAAGGCATTCAAGGTGAGCAGCACCTTGTCTGTTATATAAACAGGAAGTTGAGCAATCCAAAAAGAAGAAACTTAGCAACTGAAAGAGGAAGTCTAGCAATACCTAGTGGGCCATCTATGCCCTGAAATACTACCTCTTTGGCAGGCACTTCAGTTCTGTAACAGATCATGCCTCACTGCAATGGTTAAGTAGGCAGACTGATGGCAAAATGTAGCATTGGACACTATC
>NC_056741.1:864674694-864679694 GCF_019279795.1 Protopterus annectens | reverse complement strand
ATATATATATATTCACCAGATACGAATGAACTGTTAATGCCTATTACTTGTTAATGGTAAGTGGCACTGGAAAGCAAATGTAAATATATTCCATGCATGAACTTCATTTTCCCATGTTCTCTTAAAACTGCCTGCAACTTTCGAGCAACTATAGTAAGACAATTAAATAAAGTCTTTAAGAAGGCTTATTGTGTATTTCAGTAGCTGGAGAGTGGTCTTGCAAGTCATATGATGTGCAGGCATATTGTGCCAGTTATTTAAGTCTCACCAACATTATTTCACTGTCTGCCTGAAATTCCCACATTTTCTGACTTTCATTTCTCATTTTGAATATTTTGCTGTATAACTTTGTTGCACTTAATGGAAAATTATATAGGTTCATAGGTGTGTACTAGGCTAATGGCCCTGGAGCCTTTACAAGCCTAGCCCATAGGATTACCCTGGCATCGTGCCACCCGACCATAGTTTCCAGTGCCTCTGTCGAATACAGCCACTGGAGTGATCCCTGGGGTGAATTTTCTATTTCCCATCCACTCATGAAAATTTCTCATGAAAAGGACCAGCTTGTTCTGTTGATTGTGGTAATGAGGTTGAGGTCTCTGGAGTATGTGGTATGGAGGGATTGGGATTTCTTTAGCTGTAGCATTTCTAACAGTGCTGGGTCAGACATGGCTTTGTAAGTCAAGCAGAGATCGCCCCTAAGTAGGTGATATGAGACATAGACTAGGACAAGTGTTTAAGGCCTAGAATCCTCTTTGTGAGGTACTTCTGTGGCCTCTCCAGTTGTTGCAGGTGTCTAGTGAGGTACATGCGAAATGGGGCATTGTACTTGATGACTGGCCTAATGAGGGAAGAGTAGAGGGAGACAATGTCCACTTTCTTCCTGGATGCAAAACCCTTAGTAATGAGATGTGCCACATAGAAGGACTTTCTGACCGCAGTGGCAATGTGGTGGTCAAAAGAGAGATTGCTGTCAATCTGTGTTTCCAGATCTCTTATAACACCTTCTGTGTTCAGTGGACTACCATCAGTGTGGTAATCCATGGGAACTGGGTTTTTCCCAAAGGGGCTGATGACACATTTTTTGGCATTGAGCTTAAGGCCATGGTTCTGACACCAATCATTGGTCTCAGTAAGGCCTTTCTGTAGGATGTCAACATCACTTGGGGAGTTAATAATAGCTCCCATCTTGCAATTGTCTGCAAACTTTGTCAGCCAGACATTCGTGTTGGCTTGGACTTCAGAGAAGTAGATACCAAACAGAAGAGGAGCCAGGAATGAACCCTGTGGGACTCCACTCGTGACTGGTCAGCAGTCTGACTTGGAGTCAGCTACTTTCACACTCTGGGTTCTATCAGTGAGCCAGTTTGCAACCCACCTAGTGATATAGGGGTTGATGCCTAGCTTAGTGACTTTTTCTATGATTCCTGAGTGGGGAATGGTATCAAAGGCCTTGGCCAGATCAAGGTAGGCTGTATGAACCACCTTGCCTTCATCCACAGCTCTGGTGACTAATTTAAAGAAGTCGACTAGGTTGAGCAGGCATGATCTACCCTTCACAAAACCAACCTGTGTGGGATCCAGAGTTTGGAGATTCCCTATATCCTCATTTATTAGGTCCATGATGATGCTTTCCATAGCTTTACTTATCAGACTCATCAGGTTAATGGGGCAATAGTTCCCAGGGTCTGTAGTCACTCCTCCTTTGTGGAGAGAGATGACTGTAGCAGTGCGCCATTTGGTAGGGACAAAGCCTGAGGTGAGACTGTGATTGAACATGGCACACCACACAGGTGAGGTGCCAGTTCCCTCTGTAGTTCATGTAGAACACAGCCAGGGATATTGCCAGATCCCATAGAATCTGCATTCTTGGCCTTGGACACTAATGTTTTAACCTGTGCAGCAGTAATACTGGGTGCCTGGCAATCTACTGGTACTGTGATTGGTCCTTTGGTGGGGGAATAAGGGGTAAAGTTGGCACTGAATCTGTCGGCCAGTATATTGGCAATATCTGTTGGCTCGGTAAAGGAGGTACCATTGTGAAGTAGCTCAGAGCAAATCTGGGTTTGCTCTGGAGATTCTTTACATAACTATACAAGGCTTTGTGGTTGTCTTTACTATCTGCTGCAATTCTGTTTTCATAGCTAGTTTAGAGGATTTGATGAGGGATCTCAACTTTTTGTTGAGCCTGATAAGGGAGTTTTTCCACTCTTGGGACTTCACCTTATTCTGCATCAGTTTCCTCTTTTTGTTGTAGAGTTTGTTTATGGCAGGGGACCACCATATTGGTTTCCTTTTTTTGTAGGAGAGCGTGTTGGTTTTATTGGGAATGTTGAGATCCATGGATTTGTGTACGTGTTCATACAGGGCATTAGTGCATGATGTGGCAGGCATGCAACTGCTCTACATTTGCATGGGTGCCATGAAGTTAGCCACCTGTTTTTCAGAGCCCAAAGTTAGCTTTGGAGAAGTTTTTTATGGTGGTTACCTTTGCGGGGGGTGGGATGTGGGTTTCCAAGGTAATTAGTTTGTGGTCGGATATAACCAGGGAGGAGTTGACTATTGGTGTAGAGCAATGGTCGCCCTTGTTAGTAATGGCCAGGACAAGGATGTTGCTACCTCTAGTGGGGGTAAGAACGAGCTGATCCAGGGCATTGGAATTAATGACTTCCATCCAGGAAATGTTGGGCAAGTGTATTGGTACATGAATAGTTTTCCCAGTTAATGGAGGGGTAGTTGAATTCACCCAGTATGAGAGTGTTAGGTTGGACCCTAATATTCTCCAGGGTGCTTAGGAACGTGGAGTGTGAGTCTTGGGACATGGTTGGGGACCTATAGCAGGCTACGACTTGAATTGCTGTCTTACCCAATGTTTGCACCTGAAGTATCTCTGATATGTTATGTTGGGCTACCAGTCTGGAGGTGTGCACATCCTTTATGAATATGGAGATACCACGGCATTTGGAGCTTCATTCCAAGTTCTGAGGTCAAAAGGTGTGGAATGAGTTATAGTCTGGTAGTGCAGGGGTGCTTTCTGCTGCCTTCAACCATGTCTCTGTTACAGCACAAATGTCGATGTTCTCCATTTTAAGGAGTGCTTCAAGCGAGTGCATTTTGAGATTTAGACTTCTAGCATTGAGCAGCATGACCCTCAGATTACATTTGATTGTAGCTGGTATGGTGGTAATTTGGTCTTTGGAACACCACCTAAAAAGGCACGATAGGGATGGCAATATCCAGAAGCCCAGGGGTGATCATCTCTGGCAAAGCATTGAGGTCTGTCAATCATGTCATCCCAGGCAGACAGATACTGGATTCCCTTAGAATGACACCAGAAACTTAGCCAATTATTGAAATCAATCATTTTCTGATCACACTGTGGTATCATTCTGAGTAATGGAAGGAGGCTGCTCAGGGCTAGGGTCATAGCCCCTGGGCTACATAATTCGAGAGCTCCTCCATGTCTCTTTTCATGTAGTCCAGGGAGGTACGTCTCAGCTCATTCACACCCACATGTACAATGACAGAGTCATATTTGTACCTGTTGTTGAGGGACCTGAGTGTGTGTGTTATGTGGCAGATCCTGGCACCTGACAGGCAGCTACTGTTACTTTCTTCTTATTCAACCTAGTGTGTTGGGATATCAGCGTGCCTGACTATCGAGTCACCTTTGACTAGTGTGTTGGGACATCAGCGTGCCTCACCATCGAGTCACCTATGACTAGTGTGTTGGGACATCAGCGTGCCTCACTATCGAGTCACCTATGACTAGTGTGTTGGGACATCAGTGTGCCTCACCATCAAGTCACCTATGACTAGTGTGTTGGGACATCAGCATGCCTCACTATCGAGTCACCTATGACTAGTGTGTTGGACATCAGTGTGCCTCACTATCGAGTCACCTATGACTAGTGTGTTGGACATCAGTGTGCCTCACCATCGAGTCACCTATGGCTAGTGTGCCTGACTATCGAGTCACCTATGACTAGTGTGTTGGGCATGCTGTTTTGCCTTAGGGGCTTTGGTTGAGTGGCACACTGTTTAGGAGAGTTATGTGTTTTGTGATTAGTGTGTTGTGGTGGTCGAGTGTGTTTCTGCCTTGGAGGTCTCTGCTGTTTGGGTAGATTTTTTATTGAGAGCCTCCATGAAGGTGGGTGTGTGGCTTGTGTTTTTATGTGAAGGCAGTGCTGGTGTGTGTTCTGGAGGGCTATGTGTTCCATGTGGTGTGGTGCAAGTGTTGACCTCCTCTTGACCAGCTATTCCAGTCTTGGCTGGAGAGTGCGTGGCTTCCAGTTTGGATATATAAGTGCATCTCTCTCAAGTCTGAGTGTTGGGAGGTAAGAGGAGAGGGTTGTCAGTGTACATGAGGCAATTGCTACATTGCCTCAGGGGATCTATATTACGATGTTGAATGATAAAAAGAGCGAATGCTCTTTTATCGAACACTAACTAAAAGTTGAAAGCACTTAATGCTGAAAACACGAAACAGCAATTTTTTTTCCAAGGGAATAAAATCTCTGGGCCATTTTTGGCACTTTGCCATTTCCTCCACTGTGGTGTGATCTCAGAGTTGGTATATTTAAGTAGGGGGGTGTGGGGGGCACAGCGCCCCCACTTTATTTTGTGTTTGAATTTGTTTTTTTCCAGAGCAGTGATTTTTTTTCCCTGGGAAAAAATTGATGTTCCCTGGGAAAAAAAATGATGTTCCCTGGGAAAAAAATCGCTGTTCCCTGTGTTCGACATTTACTGCTTTTGGTTTTTTGTGTTTGATAAAAGAGCATCCACTCTTTTTATCATTCGATGTTGTGATATAGACCCTGCCTCAGGATGCCCAAGTTCACCAGGTTAATAGGAGAAAGCACAGGGAACTGACCTTTAGACATGGCTGGAGAGGTGGGCATTCATAATAAGTACTGGAGCTATTTCCTTGTAGAACGTTTAGTGCTTGTTGCACTTTTTGTGTGCTACAATAATTGCTACAAGAAGTCTGGTAAAGTGCT